>NC_140989.1:358479877-358759877 GCF_052327205.1 Somniosus microcephalus
GCTAATAGTCAGCAAACCAATTGTGCTCCCGCCAGGTTTCACCATCGTGTTTCAGAGCAGGCATGCTTCACATGGGAAAAGGGTTAAAATCACAAAGGCCTTTCAAAATGGGATAATAGAGGCAAGTTAGTGATTGTTAAGGGCCTATCCCACCTCTTGGAGGTGGGACGGAGATGGGAGCAGTAAACACGATTTCTTGAAAATTGCTTGGAGGCTGGATGGAGGCGGGGTTGGGCCCGCCCGCCACTTTTTGCAATTTTAACACCCCACACGCCTCCATTCCCACCTCCACGGCCCTGGGAAATTTGAGCCCAGAGGGTTCAATATTCCATGGCACCCAGTGACTCCTATGCTCCTGCACTTCTGGATTGCAATCAACTTGTCAGGTTTAGATAAGAGGCGTATGAGCATGTAGATCCTGTGAATGTTTGCGCGATGGTCTTTGTGGATCAAGAAGAACGTTTCCTCAAATGTTTAAATAAGTTAGCTGGACCCACTCCTCGATGGATCAGAGAGTAACCCAGTTATATAGGCCAGGAAGGTACCAGATTATATTCCTGGTCTGTGCTGAATTATCTAATGTCAGCTGGGTTGGCGTTGGGGGTGCTAAATTTGGCCTTCGTGCACCTGGTTCATGGAAGGCTCCTAACCCTGATGGCTGTCCAGTGGCCCTTCGAGAAAATGTGCGTGTGTGTGGATATTGGACAAAGACACGATTGGCCTTAGCTGTGATGCTCACTGCAGTCAAATAGCCTGCTGACACTCACTGTTAATGCTCATTCATCAATAATGGTAATTTGGGTGTGGCATCAGTGCCTGACTGGCATTCTTGGTATTGTACCTTTGCAAGGCGCCTTCACCTTTAAGAGGGGATAAAATTGGTAACTGTGAGTGGGATAGAAGGTATAATGAGCCAAGCTGCACATGCAACCTGCACCATTTTAACAGCATGTGAGGCCCTCGTCCCAGTTCAGGCGAGAGCCTTATTGAGATTGGAGGGTCGGGATCTGATGATTTTGGACACTGGCCTTTCACCTATAGAACCTGGGGTCAAATCCAGCCCCTGGCTGATGGGATGAAAGTCTCCTCTAATCTTTTGGCTGCATGGATTCCCTGTGCAATGAGTCTCAACCCAGCACTTGCAGGCATAAGGCCTAGAGCATAAAGTAGGCCCGAATTCTGCCCCAAATTGGCGATCTCGCTCCAAGAGGCCAGTGTGGGAAGCGGAAGGACGTCACGCTGGTGTCGGATGGGACGCTCTTCTGAGGTTTGGGGGTCGAGGAGCACTTGAGGGAGACCTTCCCTGAGCTACGAGGGCCTGGCCTTCCGGGTTTTAAAATGAATTTGCACAGCAGAATAATTCTGGCTGCGATTCTGTTGATACCAGTCAGTTTCTGTTTTGCCAAAAGATGACTGGGAAATTGAATGAAGTTAAGGTTCTTCTAAAAAATATACAGCGAATTACAAAACTTGTAAGCAGAAGTGAGAAATCAAAGTCACATCTGTGGTCAATTATTAAACTCCGTAAAGGTTTGCAGCTGTATATGTTTTATTCAACCTTACAAATCCACACTCGGCCATCGCCATCCTTCTACATAATGGTTCTTGATTCAGAAATGTCTTATTCATTAGGAACATAGGATCAGGAGTGGGCCATTCAGCCCTTCGACTCAGTTCTACCATTCAATTAGATCATGGCTGATCTGTATCTTAGCTCCATCTACCTGCCTTGGTTCAATATCCCTTAATACCCTTACCGAACAAAACATTATCGAAATAACAACAGAAAATGCTGGAAAAACTCAGCAGGCCAGGCAACATCCGTGGAGAGAAATTAGAGTCAACATTTCAGGTGAAAACCCTTTGTCAAGACTAAAGAGGCACAGGGAATGAAATCGATTAAGAGGCCAGGCTGGAAGAGAACAAAAGAGAAGAAGAGACATTAAGAGGTATTCAAAACGAGACGAGATGGTGATAGGACTAGTGGAGACAAAAGACGGCTCTAGATTAGGTGTGAAATGCGCTGACAGAATGGGAGACAGCTGCCGTGTGGGACGTGTAAAACATTATCGACCTCAGTTTTGAGATTTTTAATTGACCCTCAGCCTCAACAGATTTTTGAGGCAGAGAGTGTGTTCCAGATTTCCACCACCCTTTGTGTGAAGAAGTGCTGCCTGACAGGGATATATGGAGTATAAAAGTAGGGAAGTTTTGATGCAATTTTACAGGGCGCTGGTGAGACCGCACCTGGAGTACTGCGTGCAGTTTTGGTCTCCATATTTAAGGAAGGATACTCTTGCATTGGAGGCAGTGCAGAGAAGGTTCACTAGGTTGATTCCTTGGATGAAGGGGTTGATATATGATGAAAGGTTGAGCAGGTTGGGCCTATACTCATTGGAGTTTAGAAGAATGAGAAGTGATCTTATTAACACATATAAGATTCTGAGGGGGATTGACAGGGTGGATTATGAGAGGATGTTTCCCCTAGTGGGGGAATCTAGAACTAGGGGGGCATAGTTTCAGAATAAGGGGGCAGCCCATTTAAGACAGAGATGAGAAGGAATTTCTTCTCTCAGAGAGTCGTGAATATTTGGAATTCTCTACCCCGGAGAGCTGTGGAGGCGGAGTTATTGAATATATTCAAGGTGGAGATTGACAGACATTTGAACTACAAGGGAGTCAAGGGGTATGGGGAGAGAGTGGAATAAGGATAAGGGGTAAACCATTTAGGACTGAGATGAGGAGGAATTTCTTCACCCAGAGAGTGGTGAACCTGTGGAATTCTCTACCACAGAAGGCAGTTGAGGCTAATTCATGAAATATATTCAAGAAGGAGTTGGATATATTTCTTAAGGCTAAAGGGATCAAGGGGTATGGGGAGAAAGCAGGGACAGGGTACTGAATTTGGATGATCAGCCATGATCTTATTGAATGGCGGAGCAGGCTCGAGGGGCCGATTGGCCTACTCCTGCTCCTATTTCTTATGTTCTTATGACATCACCCCTGAACTACCTGGCTCTAATTTTAAGGTTATCCTCCCTTGTTCTGGACTCCCCCCAACCAGAGGGAATAGTTTCTCTCTCTCTACCCCATCAACTCCTTTAATCATCTTAAACACCTCAATTAATTCACCCCTGAATCTTTTATACTCGAGGGAATACAAGCCTCGTCTATGCAACTCAAATATTAAAGAACATCAATGCAAACAAGTACGAAACTTTACATTGTGCCCCGCCGCCCCCTGCTTCCCCCCCCACCCCACTCCACCCTGGGTCACTTGGTAAAGGCAGTGTAAGGAGCTGAGGCACACAACTCTCAAGCTCCTAGGTTTGATTCCCGGCCTGTGCTGAGCTTGCTGATCTCAGCCAGGGTGAGGGCAGCGCTGCTAAAATTAGCCTTAGCTTCCCCTGAGGTGTAAAGGTCCCACCAGAGTGCTATCCAACTACCTCTGCCAGAAACGTGTGTCTGTGTGGCCGTTGGCTGAGGAGTTATGCTTCCTCCTATGGTTGAATAGCCGACTGGCTGTCACTGTCCGGGCTCATACGTGTGGAGCGGCCACATTGCCTCAGCTACCAGAGTATCCCCCGAAGCTTGCATCCCAGCCAATAGTCAACATCCTCAGTAGAAGGAGGGGGTGGGGAGTTGCGGGGAGGAAAGCGGTGGGTAGGGCAGAGGGGGAGTGCGGCGGGGTTGAAGAAGAGACTTGTATAAAGCTCACGCTTTCCCACAAAGTTAAACCATGGCCAGGTTCGTATGCGTGTAAACATCTGAATTGAATGTTACTTTACATGAATTACCTGGCAGGTGCACTAGTTCAAGCGATGCTCCCCAGTGGTTAAGCTGCTGACAACCTCACTTCAACTTCAGTCAAATCATTTGGCAAGCTGAACGAGATGGGAAAGGCCACTCGCTCCGCACTGGAATAATTTTCGTGTACAACAATGTTTTAAAATGTTTTTTTTTAATTCAATACCAGAGCAAATTACCAGATAAATGCGGAGGCCCTGTAAAGATCTACCGAAGCTGAAGATTGATGCCCTATAGGAGAAACACTGTGCACATGATAAGCAGCCAGACTGAAGAGCAGCAGAATTCAAAGGCTGCTCCAGAGTCGTCTAAACACCAGTGTTTGTTTTAATTATCTGCCTACAGGAGGTTAGTGCTCCTAGCCCACAATGCCCTGCGGCTTCATCAAAGCTATGCAGATGGAGATGTGCTTTGATAAGGAATGCACAGTTGCCAGTATTTACCATACAAGATGGTGCATTAGATTAGAAATTTAGTGTCACTGTTTAAGGGGAAGAGCGTTGAAGGTCAGGGGGTTTGGTTTACACATGGGTCATTGTCAGGTATGGTACTTAGTTCACTGTGGGGAGCGCATTCGCCTGCTCCTGGCCCTGTCCCTGTCCCACTCTCCTATCTATTCTGCACTCTAAGCGGGGCTTAAAGGGTTAAATTGTGAGGACAGGGTGCATAAACTTGGCTTCTATTTCCTTCAGTATAGAAGATCAAAGGGGTAATCTGATCCGAGTGTTCAAAACGTTAGAAGGGTTTGATAGGGTAGGTACTGAGAAATTATTTCCTTTAGTGGGGGGCAATCAAAGACGAGGGGACATAGGCCCAGAAATTCGGGTCGGGGGCTTCCCGCGAGTGTAAGCCCCCGACCTGCACTTACCTTGCGCGCCGGCCGTTGAACTGTGGGCCACCATGGAATTCCGATCCTGGGCCGCCTCCAACTGCCGGCGCGCAGTGCTTGCGTATCCCAGGGGCGCAGTTAGTTCGATGCGTCCCCTGGGATCACATGGGCCATGGAGAGCCAATCGGAGCAGGGAAATGCCCATTCATAAGTTTGACAGGAAGACCTGTCAAAACTTATAAATACTATGGCCCCAAAACATCACTAAATCTTCAAATACATTTTTAAAAAATCACATTTTTTAAATAAACTATAAATTACATGAAATAACTACTTTAAACAATAATTTAACTTTTTGAAAAAAATAATTTTATTTTCTAACAGGGCTAAAAATAAACTTACTTTGTTTTAAAGTATTTAAAAATAATAAACCTGTGGAAAAAATGTTTTAATTTTAATTAATTCACCACTTACCTTGTAAAAAGCAGGCCTTGCGACTGCTTTTTAAATGTGTAACTTCTGGAGACTTACCCTCCCGGGAAAACCTGCAAAAAAACCGGAAGTTCGATGCGCACACGCAGCCTCTCCTGCGCACACGTTCGAACTCTGAACCCCTCCTTTCAGGGGAACGGAAGTGCTGGTTTCCCACGCATGCGCAGTGCATGCAGGAAACCGTCACTTCCATTGGGCTTACGGGTGAGTACCCCGTGCATACTCACCCGTGGAGAGCAGAATTTCTGGGCCATTAGAGCTGGGCCATTTAGGAGGGAAATCAGGAAGCACAATTTTCACACAAAGGGTAGTAGAAATGTGGAACTCTTGCCCCCAAAAGCCTGTGGATACTGGGACAATTGGAGCATTCAAGACTGAGATTGATAGATTTTTGTGAGGTAGGGGTATGTGGACCTAAGGCGCTAAAATGGAGTTGAGATACAGATCAGCCATGATCTGATTGAATGGCAGCGCAGGCCCGGGGGGGCTGAATGCCCTCCTCCTGTTCTTGTGCTTGTCTCTTTCCAACTATTGGTGTCTCTCCTTTCTCTAGGTCTCAGCCTTGAGCTCCAGCATCTGTGTGCAGCACTGGGTTTGCACGGGAGATTCAGCATGCATTAAGAGCAAAATGCCCCACTGCTGTAACTGATGGGAGGTCATAGATTTTCTTTTCCAAGATTTTGTTTGGAGGGTGACGTAAGAAAACTACTAGGCACTTGGTCTAAGCGTTAAACAAAGCTTTAATCAACTCTTTTACAACATGGAGGTCTAGTTGTGTCCTTCACTAGTTCCTGCTAAGAATGTCCTGCGCAAGCTGGGCCCGTGCCCGAGTATTTATACTCTCCCTGGTCAGCGCCACCCGCAGGCCGCTCAGTATTATTTCATAAGTCTTTCTTTCATGAATGACTGATTCATGTCAGAGGGGTTACCCCACACCCAGTAACGCATGATCTAAATAATGTTTCTTTCATGACAAATGGAAACTTTTAATCTAAATGTACGAGGGAGACTTTCGGCTGGCAGCTGCCGTTTCACATCCGAAAAAACAGGCGACCGATGGTTGTAGGTCAGGTGGGGACCTTGTGCGCCCATCCTCCCACCTGAATCAGCTTTCACGCAGGCCTTTAAATGGCCGCCCAGCTCCCCCATCCAAAAACAGGTGGGAGACTGTTTGAGTATGTTCCAGGGCCCCAATTGCAACCTTCGAGGAGAGATGGGTGAAGTACGCACGGTGCAGTTTAGTCCCACGTTCCCCAGGCGTTGGGTAGCCCAACTGGTGGTGCTTAAAGAGACCGCTGGAAGCCTCTCCCAATCCCATCTTTATTTAAGATTGTTGTGGGGCCTGGAGGAGCAGGCGCACTCCTCTGTGCTCCACAAAGGTCTTCCAGCCTGCTGCTGACCTGCTCTCGAGTACCCCGACTGCCGTGTTGGGTGTGCACCATGGAAACATCTTCGATACCATGCCGGTTTGGTGCCCAGCCCAAAAGTCTGCCCTATAGTCTCCAGCTATTCATTTCTAATTGTCCTGGCCAACATTGATCTCTCCACCAACATCAGTGAAACAGATTATCTGGTTATTATCCCATTGTTGTTTGTGGGACCTTGCTGTGTGCAAATTGGCCGCCGCATTGAAGGGATAATTACAGTCCTAGCCCTTTATGGGCTATCCCAGATCAGGCATATTCCCCAGACGTTCACCTCCAACTTAAATTAAAGATAGCCGAATTCCATAAGACGCTTAAATGGGTCTAAAGGTTCAGGCACTAATGGGGCGCAAAGCAACTAGCGCCTGTGCGTGGCGATGTTTGCGCCGCTCAGGAAATTAACTAGACATTTTGCGGCGGCGCAAAACACTACCGCCACGATCTCCTGCGCCGGCAGATTGGATGTCATGCTGCAGTTGTACAGGGCCTTGGTGAGACCACATCTTGAGTATTATGTGCAGTTTTGGTCGCCTTATCTGAGGAAGGATGCTCTTGCCATGGAAGGAGTTCAGCGAAGATTCACCAGGCTGATACCTGGGATGGCAGGAATGACGTATGAGGAGAGATTGGGTCGATTGGGCTTGTACTCGCTGGAGTTTAGAAGAATGAGAGGGGATCTCATTGAAACTTATAAAATTCTAACAGGACTAGACAGACTAGATGCAGAAAGGATGTTCCCAATGGTCGGGGAGTCCAGAACCAGGGGTCACAGTCTAAGGATAAGGGGTAAGCCATTTAGGACAGAGATGAGGAGGAATTTCTTCACCCAGAGAGTGGTGAACCTGTGGAATTCTCTTCCACAGAAGGCAGTAGAGGCCAATTCATTAAATATATTCAAGGAGTTGGATATATTTCTTAAGGCTAAAGGGATCAAGGGATATGGGGAGAAAGCTGGGACAGGGTGTCATAAACCTCATCATCGAGAAACTACCTATGAAATAACACTGGACGGCCAGCTGCTGGCGCCGTCCAAGGAGTATAAATACTCGGGCGTTGGCCCCAGCTTGCCAGGGACATTTTGTAAAGACAAGGAGCTAGTGAAATACAACTAGACTTCCATGTTCTGAAACAAGTTGATTAAAGCCTTGCTTTATGTTCAAACCAAGTGCGTAGTGAGTTTTATTACGTCACAGGGTACTGAATGTGGATGATCAGCCATGATCGCACTGAATGGCGGAGCACGCTCGAGGGGCCGAATGGCCTATTCCTGCTCCTATCTTCTATGTTTCTATGTTTCTATATGTGACATCAGTCCAGTGTGCAATGCCCCGGTAGCGCCCCAGACCAGATATTGAGTGGCGTCCTCTGCCTTACTGCCTGCCGCTAGCAACGACAGGTTGAGGGGAACATTTTGCAGTCAGGAAGGGACTGGGGGAGCGCGATTTAAAGGCGACCGCTTCCTGCCTTTTTTTGTTGGTGACATTTTTGCACCACGCATTCTGAGAGAGAGAGAGAGAGAGAGAGAGACTTCTGGAAGGATTCAACGCTGTGTGAAGGAGTTTTGGGTACTGAGCAGCACTTTGCAGGTTCATTTTGATTTGCCCTTCCTTGTATCGATTTAGAAGAGACTATGGGGGCTGCACTCTGAGCTCTTTCCCTGGTTCTCTCCATTGTTCTTTCCAGCAGATTTGATGTACAGGTCTCTCCAGGCCGAGATTCAAGGCTGCAATGAGCAGGATGTGGCTGGAGAGCAAGATCGACCCATCCCTTTAAGAACTGGCCGGCGCCATTGTGTCTGTCTTCCATTGCTGACTGACATCACATGAGCTTCGCCAGCGCCCTGAGGTAGCGCCTCGCTCCTCGGCCTTTGCGCCTTAAGACAGGTGTGAAGTGCCTGATTTAGCGCTCCAATCACCTCCAGGGGTGATAGAAGCCAAGTTTGCAGTCGGAGGCGATAATTAGTTCCAGGCGCTAATCTTTGCGCCCAGCCGATAATTGCGCCCCAAATGGGGCGATACTGAATTTCTCCCCCTCAGTTTGTAGCGCTCTTACCGCCGAGTCAGTAGGTTCAAGCACCACTCAAGGACTTGAGTACTTAATCTTGGCTGAGATGTTTAGTGCAGTACTGAAGGAGCACTGCACTGTTCTTCAGAAGGTCTATTAAACAGAGGCCTTATCTGACTGTTCGTGATGAATGTTAAAGAGCCCACGGCATTATTCAGAGAAGAGCAGAGAATTCTTCCAATGTCCTGGCCAAGCTGCCCCTTCTCAGCCAACAGCAACAATAACAGGTTTGTCTCTTTGTGGGATCTTGCTATGCAGAAAATAGCTGCCTCGTTTACCTATATAACCTGCTGACAGCACCTCCCAAATCCAAGACCACCACTACCTAGAAGGACAGGGGCAGCAGGTGCACGGCAACACCACCACCTCCAAGTTCCCCTCCAAGTCACACACCGTTAAAGAAATGTAACAACCTCACTGGGGTGGCCAGGGTGATTGAATGCTTCAACAAATGCTACGTACCACCATCTGTACCATAAACTTCACAGACTAGCCAAAGCACCATACCCCCAGTGCTCACCCACCAACAATCTCTACCTACCAACACTCACACCCACATCTCACGCCTTGCACACAATGACAGCTATTCAACTATGGCAGGCACAAGAGTCATTAGTTATTAGAATGAATGTGATACGTGTGATATGTTTATGCATAAATTTATTCATGGAGTTTGCAATATTTTGTGGTCTCTCTCATTTCACCTTAGCGCTCAGGTGGATGCTGTGATATGATGGTATGGTATGATGGGCATGTGATGAGCAAACGGGATCTGGGGTTTAAGTCATCCTGCTGTGAGGCTGCAGGTCTGTTTGGAGGAGATGGCAGAGTTCTGTGACCACTACCTTGGTGATGCGGAGCCATCTAGTACACTGCTCCTCACTTAATTGAAGGTAGGAGAGGTGCTGTTGGAATACCCTCAGAGGGTAAGGACTCCTGGTGAGAGCCCTGATGTCCCTCCTCATCCCTCTGCGCACATGTTCATGTATTTCTGGCTGCCTACGCTCCCCCCACCATAGTTCCTGGAGGGCGAGGTGACACCAGTACAGCCCCCATTAATGTTGCCAAGTGTAGCAGCTTGAATCTTTGAACAATAAATGTAGCCACTTTGCACTTGCCAGAAGACTGTTGATAAAAAAGAACCTTGAAATTACTCACACAAACTGCTCCACTGGCTAAAACTGAATAGAAGCCACCTGGAATACTGCGTGCAGTTTTGGTTTCCATATTTAAGAAAAGATATACTTGCTCTCGAGGCGGTTCAGAGAAGGTTCACTCGGTTGATTCCAGAGATGAGGGGGTTGATGTATGAGGAAAGGTTGAGTAGGTTGGGACTCTACTCATTGGAGTTCAGAAGAATGAGAGGCGATCTTATCGAAACATATAAGATTGTAAGGGGGCTTGATCGGGTGGATGCGGTGATGATGTTTCCACTGACGGGTGAGACTAGAACTAGGGGGCATAATCTTAGAATAAGGGGCTGCCCTTTCAAAACTGAGATGAGGAGAAACTTCTTCACTCAGAGGGTAGTAAATCTATGGAATTTGCTACCCCAGAGAGCTGTGGAAGCTGCAACATTAAATAGATTTAAAACGGAGATAGACAGTTTCCTAGAAGATAAGGGAATTAGGGGTTACGGGGAGAGGGCAGGGAAGTGGACGTGAGTCTAGATTCAGATCAGCCATGATCCTATTGAATGGCGGAGCAGGCCCGAGGGGCCGTATGGCCTACTCCTGCTCCTATTTCTTATGTTCTTATGTTCTTAAACTCACCTGCCCTGACAGCTGTGAGTGATTAATGCTGATGCCTTTAAATAACATCGCTGGAGTTGGTTTCGGGGTCAGCTGTGCTCCTGCTCTCCCTGTCGCTGTCTGGTCAAGGCGCAAAGGTAAGTGGCGACAATGAATTTTGCAGATCGGGCGCCCGGTGAACATTGCACGCTCACTGATGTCACGATCTACCTGGTGTTGAAGTCCCCGGCGGTACCTCGTACCGGCGGCACAATGGGGGGAGGGGGACCGGATTTGCCGTGCGGCACTTGATTCGCCCCGTCCCGGCGCTACTGCATCAGCGCCCCATTACCGCCACCTGCAGGTGCTAACCTACCGAATTTTTCCCCCTTGCATTTCTATAGCGCCTTTCACGACCTCATGATGTCTCAAAGTGCTTTACAACTAATGGAGTACTTTTTGAAATAAAAACAGAAAATGCTGGAGAAACTCAGCAGGTCGGGCAGCATCTATGGAGCGAGCAACAGAGTTAATGTTTCAGGCCGAGGACCTTTCATCAGAACTGGAAAAAGGCAGGAGTACTTTCTGAAGTGCAGTTACTGTTGTGATGTAACCCCCTAGCAGTTTCTTAAATAATTCCAGGGTTTTCACCTCCACTATCCTATCTAGAAGTCTATTCTATGTGTGTTGTGTGAAGAAGAGCTCTGTGAAATCAGCCCTAAATTTACCTTTGCCAGTTTCAAACTGTGCCCCTTTGTCCTAGTGCCATGTTTTAAAATGAAGTTGCGGTCCAGATTCACGTTTTCAGCCTTACTTACAAACTTATCTAACGCCATGAGGTCCCACCTTAGTCACCTCCTTTCAAAAGCAGAGGAGTCCAATAATGGGACTCAAGGCGGATAAATCACCTGGACCTGATGGCTTACATCCTAGGGTCTTGAGGGAAGTAGCGGTAGGGATTGTGGATGCATTGGTAATAATTTTCCAAAACTCCCTGGACTCGGCAAAGGTCCCGGCAGACTGGAAAACTGCTAATGTAACACCCTTATTTAAAAAGGGCAGTAGACAGAATGCTGGAAACTATAGACCGGTTAGCCTAACATCTGTGGTAGGTAAAATTTTGGAGTCCATTATTAAGGAGACAGTAACAGGACATTTGGATAATCATAATTTAATAGGACAAAGTCAGCATGGTTTTATGAAGGGGAAGTCATGTTTGACAAATTTGCTGGAGTTCTTTGAGGAAGTAACGTATAGGGTGGATAAAGGGGAACCAGTGGACGTAGTGTATTTAGACTTCCAAAAGGCATTTGACAAGGTGCCACACAAAAGATTATTGCTTAAGATAAAAAATCACGGGATTGGGGGTAATATTCTGGCATGGATAGAGGATTGGCTATCTAACAGAAGGCAGAGAGTTGGGATAAATGGTTCATTCTCAGACTGGCAATCAGTAACTAGTGGTGTTCCGCAGGGGTCAGTGCAGGGTCCCCAATTCTTTACAATCTATATTAATGATTTGGAGGAGGGGACCGAGTATAACATATCAAAGTTTGCAGATGATACTAAGATGGGAGGGAAAGTAGTGAGTGAGAAGGACATAAAAAACCTGCAAGGGGACATCGACAGGCTAAGTAAGTGGGCAGAGATTTGGCAGATGGAATACAATACTGGAAAGTGTGAGGTTATGCACTTTGGCAGGAAAAATCGTAGAGCAAGTTATTATCTTAATGGCAAGAAACTGGAAAGTACTGAAGTACAAAGGGATCTGGGGGTCCTGGTGCACGAAACTCAAAAGGTTAGTATGCAGGTGCAGCAAGTGATTAAGAAGGCCAATGGAATGTTGGCTTTCATTGCTAGGGGGATAGAATATAAAAATAGGGAGGTATTGCTTCAGTTGTACAAGGTATTGGTGAGACCGCACCTGGAGTACTGCATACAGTTTTGGTGTCCATACTTAAGAAAGGACATACTTGCTCTCGAGTCAGTACAAAGAAGGTTCACTCGGTTAATCCCGGGGATGAGGGGATGGACATATGAGGAGAGGTTGAGTAGATTGGGACTCTACTCATTGGAGTTCAGGAGAATGAGAGGCGATCTTATTGAAACATATAAGATTGTGAAGGGGTTGGATCGGGTGGATGCGGGGAAGATGTTCCCGATGATGGGTGAAACTAGAACTAGGGGGCATAGTCTTAGAATAAGGGGCTGCTCTTTCAAAACTGAGATGAGGAGGAACTACTTCACTCAGAGGGTGGTAGGTCCATGGAATATGCTGCCCCAAAAAGCTGTAGAAGCTACATCATTACATAAATTTAAAACAGAAATAGACAGTTTCCTAGAAGTAAAGGGAATTAAGGGTTACGGGGAGCGGGCAGGAATTTGGACATGAGTCTAGGTTCGGATCGGTCATGGCCCTATGGGTAGCAGAGCGGGCCCAGGGGCCGTGTAGCCTGATCCTGCTCCTATTTCGTGTGTCTAATTCTGTTAGATTCAGGAGATGGTTCTGTGATAGTGGATTGGCGGTTAGGATCAGATCAGCCATGATCTTATTGAATGGCGGAGCAGGCTCGAGGGGCCGATTGGCCTACTCCTGCTCCTATTTCTTATGTTCTTATGTTCTTATGTTTCTCCAAGTCTTTCCTCGCAGAGAATATTAACCCAGAAGTGAAAGGAAATGCTTAGGAATTCAAAATGATAGAATCGTAGAATAGTACAGAACAGAAGGATGGCCAATGGCCCATCTAGTCTGCTCTGGCTCTTTCGAAGAGCAATTCGGTTAGTCCCACCCCCCCCCGATGTTTATGAGTGATGTTCCCGTTAAGCTGCAAGGCTGTGTGGCTGCACAGCAGTCTGGTGATCCCACGCAGGCCGCTCACCAGTTTTAAATGGAAAAGATAGAGAGGGGAAAAGGGGAGGTGAAGTAGCTGTACTTATTAGGAATAACATAATGGCAGTAGAATAAAGTGACGCAGCTATCAGCAAGGCAGAAATAGAATCCATGCGGATAGAGATAAAAGATAATAAAGGATTAACCACACTAATAGGAGTAGTCTACAGGCCCACCTAATAGTGGAAGGGAGGTGGAGGAAGAAATATGCAAACAGATTAGGGAAATGCATAAAAAACATAGAATAATAATCATGGGGGATTTCAACTACCCCAATATTAATTGGGCAGAAAAGGTAGGTAAAGGGGATAAGGGAATGGAATTCCTACAATGTGTACAGGACTCCTTTCTAACCCAGTATGTAAAAAGCCCAACAAGGGAGGATTCACTGTTCGATCTAGTAATGGGGAATGAACCAGAGCAGATAAGAGAAGTAAAAGTAGGGGAACATCTAGGCACTAGTGACCATAATATAATACGCTTTAAGATAATTGAGAAGGACATAAGTATGACAAAGACCAGGGTAATAGATTAGAGAAAAGCTGATTTTGAGGAGCTGAGAATAGCACTTGGGAAAATAAAATGGACAGTAGTATTGGCAAACAACGATGTAGAACAGCAATGAGAAACATTTAAAACGGTGTTCAACGGAGTCCAGAAAAAATATATTCCACTAATAAACAAGAACAAGCTAAACACTAATGAGACACCATGGGTTAATAAAGCCATAAGGGAAAAATTGAGGGTTAGGAAAGAGGCATACATTAAGTACATAAGAACATAAGAACATAAGAAATAGGAGCAGGAGTAGGCCAATCGGCCCCTCGAGCCTGCTCCGCCATTCAATAAGATCATGGCTGATCTGATCCTAACCGCCAACCCACTATCACAGGAATGCTCTCTCCTACATGGACAGTAGGAGAGAGCATGATAAGGGAGAATATGAAGGGATTAGGAGAGAAGTCAAAGAAACAATTAGGAAGGTAAAGAGGAACTATGAAATTAAATTATCAAAGAACATAAAACAAAACAGTAAAATATTTACAGGCACATTAATAAAAAAAAGGAAGGTCGGGATGGGAATGGGACCACTAAGGGATGGAGAGGATAATACCACAGGCAGCAATAGAGAGATGGCAGAGATATTAAATAATTACTTTGCTTCAGTACTTACCAGGGAGATAGAACAGGTTGAGATGACATCGGATGATGAGATTAGTAATGAGTTAACTGCATTTAAAATAAAATGAGGAGATAGACTAAATAAACTAATGAAACTCAAAGAGGATAAAACCCCTGGTCTGGACGGATTACATCCTCACATTTTATAAGAATCTAGGGAAGAAATAGCAGAGGCATTACTGCACATATTTAATAATTCGTTAGAAAAAGGTGTAGTGCCAGAGGACTGGTGGATAGCTAACATAATACCTATATTTAAGAAGGGAGATAGAACATGTCCAGGGAATTATAGACCAGTCAGCTTAACATCGGTGGTAGGAAAAATAATGGAATCTCTACTAAAGAAGAAAATGGAAGAACATCTAGAAACAAAAAATATATTAATGAATAGTCAGCATAGATTTCAAAAGGGAAAGTCTTGCTTGACCAACCCCATTGAATTTTTTGAAGAGGTAACAGAGAGAGTAGACAAGGGTAATGCAGTAGATGTAATTTATCTAGATTTTCAAAAGACCTTCGATAAGGTACCACATAATAGACTGATGAATAAGGTCAGAACATGTGGAGTCAGGGGACAAGTAGCAGAATGGATAGCTAGCTGGCTTCAAGACAGAATGTAGAGAGTAGGGGTAAAGGGTAGCTATTCAGAGTGGCAGAAGGTGGGAAGTGGTGTTCCACAAGGATCAGTGCTGGGACCACTGTTGTTCACAATTTATATTAACGATTTAGACTTTGGAATTAAAAACACAATTTCTAAATTTGCAGATGACACCAAATTGGGGGGGGGGGAGGAGCATAGTCAATACTGAGGACTACTGCAACAAATTACAAGAAGACATTAATAAACTTTTAGAATGGGCATATAATTGGCAAATGAAATTCAACACAAATAAATGTGAGGTATTACATTTTGGTAAGAAAAATAGGGAGGCCAGTTATTACTTGGAAAATAAGAATCTAAATGGGGTAGGGGAGCAAAGGGATCTCAGAATACAAATACACAAATCACTAAAAGTATCGACACAGGTTAACAAGGCCATAAAAAAAGCAAACCAAGCACTAGGGTTTATTTCTAAAGGGACAGAATTGAAAAGTATTGAAGTTATGCTAAACTTGTATCGAAACTTGATTAGACCACACTTGGAGTACTGTGTACAATTCTGGTTGTCATATTATAAAAAGGATATAGATGCACTGGAGAGGGTGCAGAGAAGATTTACAAGGATGATACCAGAAATGCGAGCGTACACCTATCAGGAAAGGATGAACAGGCTGGGTCTCTTTTCTCTTGAAAAGAGAAGGCTGAGGGGTGACCTAATAGAGGTCTTTAAAATCATGAAAGCTTTTGATAGAGTAGATACAGAGAGAATGTTTCCACTTGTGGGGAAGATCAAAACTAGAGGCAATCAATATAGATAGTCACCAAGAAAGCAAATAGGGAATTCAGAAGAAACTTCTTTACCCAGAGAGTGGTGAGAATGTGCAACTCGCTGCCACAAGGAGTGGTTGAAGCGAATAGTATAGATGCATTTGAGGGCGGTTAGATAAGCATATGAGGGAGAAGGGAATAGAGGGTTATGCTGATAGAGTTAGATGAGGAAAGACAGGAGGAGACTCGAGTGGAGCATAAACACCGGTATAGACTGGTTGGGCCGAATGGCCTTTTCCTGTGCTGTATATCCTATGTAATCCTATGTAACTGCGCATGTGCAGAAATTTGAATGGGTCGCACAGCCCGTTAGAGGTTACATTGTTTATGAGCGGTTTTGATGAGGTAAATGGCGGGAGAAAACTACTTTCACCGGTTGGTGAGTTGATAACTAGAAGGCATCAATTTAAGATCGTCAGCAGAAAAACCACGGGAGAATAGGGAGAAATTTTTTTAAGCAGAGGGTTGTTAGGACGTTGAATCATAGAATCATAAAAATTTACAGTACAGAAGGAGGCCATTTCGGCCCATCGTGTCCGCGCTGGCCAACAAAGAGCTATCCAGCCTAATCCCACTTCCCAGCTCTTGGTCTGTAGCCCTGCAGGTTACAGCAATTCAAGTGCATATCCAAGCACTTTTAAAATGTGCTGAGGGTTTCTGCCTCTATCACCCTTTCAGGCAGTGAGTTCCAGACCCCCACCACCCACTGGGTGAAGAAATTTCCCCTCAAATCCCCTCTAAACCTTCCCCCAATTACTTTAAATCTGTGCCCCCTGGTTTTTGACCCCTCTGCTAAGGGAAATAGGTCCTTTCTATCCACTTTATCTAGGCCCCTCATAATTTTATACACCTCAATAAGGTCTCCCCTCAGCCCCCTCTGTTCCAAGGAAAACAAACCCAGCCTATCCAGTCTTTCCTCATAGCTAAGATTCTCTACTCCCGGCAACATCCTTGTAAATCTCCTCTGTACCCTCTCTAGTGCAATCACATCCTTCCTGTAATGTGATCAGGACTACACACAGTACTCTAGCTGTGGCCTAACTAGTGTTTTATACAGTTTAAGCATAACCTCCCTGCTCTTGTATTCTATGCCTTGGCTAATAAAGGCAAGTTTTCCGTATGCCCCCTTAACCACCTTATCTACCTGGCCTGCTACCTTCAGGGATCTGTGAAGCCTTTGTTCCTCTACACTTCTCAGTCCCCTACCATTTAATGTTTATTCCCTTGCCTTTTTAGCCCTCTCCAAATGCATTACCTCACACTTCTCCAGATTTAATTCCATTTGTCACTGTTCTGCCCACCTGACCAGTTCATTGATATCTTCCTGCAGTCTACAGCTTCCTTCTTCATTATCAACCACACAGCCAATTTTAGTATCATCTGCAAAGCTCTTTATCATACCCCCTACATTCAAGTCTAAATCAATGATATATACCACAAAAAGCAAGGGGCCCAGCACTGAGCTCTGCGGAACCCTACTGGAAACAGCCTTCCAGTCACAAAAACACCTATCAACCATTACCCTTTGCTTCCTGCCTCTGAGCCAATTTTGGATCCAACTTGCCACTTTGCCCTGGATCGCATGGGCTTTTACTTTTGTGACCAGTCTACCATGTGAGACCTTATCAAAAGCCTTGCTAAAGTCCATATAAACTATATCAAATGCACTACCTTCATCGACCCTCCTTGTTACCTCCTCAAAAAATTCAATTAAGTTCGTCAGACACGACCTTCCCTTAACAAATCCGTGCTGACTGTCCTTGATTAATCCGTGTCTTTCTAAATGAAGATTTATCCTGTCCCTCAGAATTTTTTCCAATAATTTTCCCACCACCGAGGTTAGGCTAACTGGCCTGTAATTACTCGGTGTATCCATTTCTCCCTTTTTAAACAAAAGTAAAATGTTAGCAGTCCTCCAGTCCCCTGGCACCACACCTGTAGCCAGAGAGGATTGAAAAATGATGGTCAGAGCCTCTGCTATTTCCACTTTTGCTTCTCTTAACTGCCTGGGATAAATTTCATCCGGGCCTGGGGATTTATCCACTTTCAAAGCTACTAAGCCCCTTAATACTTCCTCTCTCACTATGTTTATTTCATCTAATATTTCACACTCCTCCTCCCTGATTGCAATGTCTGCCTCACCCCTCTATTTTGTGAAAACAAACGCAAAGTATTCATTAAGAACCATACCCACGTCTTCCGCCTCCACACACAGATTACCTTTAATGTCTCTAATAGGCCCGACTCTTTCTTTAGTTATCCTCTTGCTCTTAATGTATTTATAAAACATCTTTGGATTTTCTTGATTTTACTTGCCAACATTTTTTCATGCTCTCTTTTTGCTTTCCTAATTTACTTTTTAATTGCACCCCTGCACTTTCTATACTCCTCTAGAGTTTCTGCAGTGTTGAGCCCTCGGTATCTGTCGTAAGCCTCCCGTTTTTTCTTTATTCTACCCTGTATGTCCCTTGACATTCAGGGGGCTCTAGATTTGTTAGTCCCACCCTTGAACCCTCAGGATGTCCTCCTTGAATGCCTCCCACTGCTCTGACACTGATTTACCTTCAAGTAGCTGTTTCCAGTCCACTTTGGCTAAATCGCATCTCAGCTCAGCAAAATTGGCTTTTCCCCAATTGAGAACTTTTATTCCTGGTCTATCCTTGTCCTTTTCCATAACTACCCTAAATCTAACTGAATTATTGTAAGAAGTCACACAACACCAGGTTATAGTCCAACAGCTTTATTTGAAATCACAAGCTTTCGGAGCGCTGCTCCTTCGTCAGGTGAAGTGGAGAAATGCATAAAGACACAGCTTATATAGTCAGAGAATAATGTCAGACATTTTTTTTGCTGGAAATCACAGCAGGTCCGGCCGCATGTCACGCTACATGTCACGCTACATGTAACCCCACCTGACGCAGGGTCATCCAGACTCGAGTCGACATTGGCTTGTTCTCTCTACACAGATGCGGCCGGACCTGCTGTGATTTCCAGCAAAAAAAATGTTTTTTGTCTGTTTTTTTGTTTTTCATACAGATCCCAGCATCTGCAATATTTGACCCCTTGTGACCCCACCTCATTGTTCTTTGATGTAATGTTTTCCTGACTGACCTGTTTGGACACCATTCACACCTTTGATTGCTGTGATTATCTCTCTGCCGAGGTGTGATAAATGGCAGTTGGAAAGATTACTTGTAAACATCTGACATTATTCTCTGACTATATAAGCTGTGTCTTTATGCATTTCTCCACTTCACCTGACGAAGGAGCAGCGCTCCGAAAGCTTGTGATTTCAAATAAAGCTGTTGGACTATAACCTGGTGTTGTGTGACTTCTTACATTTGTCCACCCCAGTCCAACTCCGGCATCTCCACACCATAACTGAATTATGATCACTTGCACCAACATTCTCTCCCACTGATACCCCTTCCACCTGCCCAGCTTCATTCCCTAAAACTAAGTCCAGAACCGCCCCCTCCCTTGTTGGGCTTGCTACATACTGGCTAAAAAAGTTCTCCTGAATGCATTTTAGGAATTCCGCACCCTCTACGTCATTCACACTAATTTTATCCAGTTAATATTAGCGTAGTTGAAATCCCCTACTATTACTGCCCTATAGTTTTTGCACTTCTCAGAAATTTGCCTACATATTTGCTCTTCTATCACCCTCTGACTGTTTGGGGGTCTATAGTACACTCCCAGCAGTGTGATCTGGGAGTGTACTTCTTTGTTCTTCAATTCAACCCATATGGCCTCATTTGATAATCCTTCTAACATATCATCCCTCCTCACAGCTGTAATTGTTTCTTTAATCAATATTGCGACCCCCCTCCTTTTTTACCCCCCTCTCTATCTCGTCTGAAAACCCTGTAACCAGGAATGTTGAGCTGCCATACCTGCCCTTCTTTCAGTCATGTCTCAGTAATAGCTATAATATCATACTCCCAAGTGTCTATCTGTGCTCTCAGCTCATCTGCCTTATTCCCTATACTCCTTGCATTGAAGTAGATACCATTTAGCACTGCCAAACTCCCTTGTTTTCTATTTTCTAGCTCTTGTTTCCTCTGTGTTACAAATTCACTTTCTACTTTTCTGCTTTCCAATTTCAACTTTGCTTTTCTCCCTTCTGAATCTATTCTCAGGTCCCCCTCCCCCTGCCAAGCGAGTTTAAACCCTCCCCAACAGCACTAGCAAGCCCCTCTGCGGGGATATTGGTCCCGGCTCTGTTGAGGTGTAACCCGTCTGGCTTGTACAGGTCCCACCTCCCCCAGAAACAGTCCCAATGCCTCAGGAATTTAAAGCCCTCCCACCTGCACCATCTCTCCAGCCACGCATTCATCTGCTCTATCCTTCTATTTCTATATACTCACTAGCACGTGGCACCGGGAATAATCCGGAGATTACTACCTTTGAGGTCCTGCTTTTTAATTTCTTTCTGAGCTCCCTAAATTCTGCCTGCAGGTTCTCATCCCTCTTTCTACTTATGTCATTGGTACCGATATGAACCACGACCTCTGGCTGTTCACCCTCCCCCCTCAGAGTGTCCCGCAGCTGCTCAGTGACATCCTTGACCCTGGCACCTGGGAGGCAACATACTATCCTGGAGTCACGTCTGCAGCCGCAGAAATGCCTGTCTCCTCCCCTAACTATCGAATCCCCTACCACTATTGCTCTTCCACTCTTTTCCCTCCCCGCCTGTGCAGCTGAGCCACCCGTGGTGCCGTGAACTTGTCTCTGGCTGCACTCCCTAGCGGAACCATCGCCCCCACCAGTACTCAGAAAGAATACTAGTTGGACAGCGCGATGCACTCCGGGGACTCCTGCACTACCTGCCTGGTCCTCCTCTTCTGTCTGGCGGTCACCCATTCACTCTCTGCCTGCACACTCTTAAGCTGTGGGGTGACCACCTCCAGAAACGTGCTATCCACGTAACTCTCAGCCTCGCAGATGCACCGCAGTGACTCCAGCTGCCGCTCAAGCTCTGAAACCCGGAGCTCGAGTTGCTGTAGCTGGTGACACTTCCTGCACATGTGGTCGTCCAGGCTACACGAAGCATCCAGGACATCCCACATGGCACAGGTTGTGCACTCCATGGGACTGAGCTGCCCTGCTCTGTCTCGATTTAATAGATTAAGAACTAACTAATCAGAAATAAACTTAAAACTTATAAAAACACACTCACCAGCTTCTCACCAATCAGCTCCTTTCCTTGTGCCGACGTCACTTTTTCTATTCTGACGTCATTCTTTCGGATTCTGCCTCTGTTGAGTTGCTGCCTCTCTCGCTCTGCTCCCGCTCTGGCCTTGCCCAGGTCCGCTGCCTCCACTTCCTCTCACGCTCTTTACAGTGTCACTGCTCCCGTTCCCACTCCTCTTGTCGCTCCTCTCGCTGCTCCTCTCGCTGCTCCTCTCACGCTCTTTACAGTGTCACTGCTCCCACTCCTCTCCTCTCGTCACTCGTCTCGCGCTCTTAATAGCGCCGCTGCTCCTGCTCCTCTTGCCGCTCCTCTCGCTGCTCATGTGGTCATCCAGGTTACGTGAAGCGTCCAGGACTTCCCACATGGCACAGAATGTGCACTCCACGGGACTGAGCTGCCCTGCCATGCCTCTATTTAATAGACTAAGAACTAACTTAGCAGAAATAAATTTAAAAACTTTTTAAAAATACACTCACCTGCTACTCACCAATCAGCTCCTTCCCTTCTGCCGACGTCACTTTTTCTACTCTGACGTCATTCTTTCGGAATTCTGCCTCTGTTGAGTTGCTGCCTCTCTCGCTCTGCTCCCTCAGGTCCGCTGCCCCCTCCGAGGGGAGGGGGAAGCAAAATCCACCGTAGCTCTTAAAAGATAAGGGGATAAACATCTGACAAAGAAATAATATTAAAGGCTACGAGGCGAGGGCAGAGGAATGGGACTAGGTGGAGAGCTTGTTCAGAGAACCAGCACAGGCACAACGGGCCAAATGGCCTCCTTCTGTGCTGTAGGTTTCTGTGGCAGTTCGCTGTCTTCTGATGCACAGGATCAGTCTAATGGTTCTTTTATTCGGAGTACATGCTGGAGACATTTCGTGAAATACTCTGGAATGCTTGTTGGAACTACGAGAGCAGAAAAGAAATTGGATAATTTGCATATATTTTAACAAGATTTATAAGCTCCCGTTTTTAGAACCTCGGGTCTTTTGACAGCCTCTCACAGTGGGTCAATAATGCTTTTTTTTCCCAATTCAGTTTCTCGTGTAATTGCTCTTTGAAGACTGACATAAAATGGTGATAAACAGACAACTAAGACAAGCAGTTTGCTTCGAAGGACTTTTGTGGATGACATCTGATAAACATCTGACCATAACACACTTTGATGTGTTGGCTATTTTGGGACCTATTAGTTGCTGGAAGAGAACCTTATCCGCACCTTTAAATGGAGACCAGCAATTAACAAGGGACAGGCCAAGTGTTACAAATCAGTCTTAACACTGTATTCATTAAAGGAGATGGTAAAAAAGTAGAATACATTAAATGCTGACAGCACCTTTTTTTTGTTTCAAAGGAATATTAGAGCAACTTTGACTTGCGGAGATGAATACATGCAAAATAGAACTTTCATTGCTTCACATAGAATCATAGAATGATACAGTACAGAAGGAGGCCATTCGGCCCATCGAGCCTGTGCCAGCTTTTTGAACGAGCTATTTAATTAGTCCCACTCCCCCTGCCCTTTCCCCGTAGCCCTGCAAACTTTTCCTTTTCAAGTATTTATCCAATTGCCTTTTGAAAGTTACTACTGAATCTGCTTCCACCGCCCTTTCAGGCAGCGCATTCCAGATCACAACAACTCGCTGCGTAAAAAAGAAAATTATCCTCCTCTTCCCTCTGGTTCTTTAGCCAATTTTTAAAAATCCTTGTCTTCTGGTTACTGACCCTCCTGCCAGTGGAAACAGTTTCTCCCTATTTACCCGATCAAAACCCTTTGTTACTTTGAACACCTCTATTAACTCTCCCCTTAACTTTCTCTGCAATCTCAGTTTCTCCCCATCCCTGGTATCATCCTTGTAAAATCACCTCTGCATCCTCTCCAAGGACATGTTTCAGGATCCTTGACAGAGGTTTTTAGGATTTCGAAAGAAATTGATCGGGTAGACAGAGAGAAACTCTTTCTACTGGTGGGGGATTCTAGGACTAGGGGGCATAGTTTAAAATTAGAGCCAGACCTTTCAGGAGTGAAATTAGGAAACACTTCTACACACAAAGGGTGGTAGAAGTTTGGAACTCTCTTCCGCAAATGGCAATTGATGCTAGATCAATTGTTAATTTAAATCTGAGATTGATAGATTTCTGTTAACCAAAGGTATTAAGGGGTATGGGGCAAAGGCGGGTATAAGAAGTTAGGTCACAGATCAGCCATTGAATGGTGGAACAGGCTCGAGGGGCTGAATGGCCTCTTCCTGTTCTTATGTTCCTATGTTCTCTAATCGTTTTTAGCAGTTCTACTGGGAATATTATCCCACTTGTAATATTACAAGACATTTATTTAATCCTGCGCACTGTTCTCATGTAAAGTGCATGCTCTTATGTTAGGACACACGCATTCATTTTTTAAAATTTTCCAAATCCTCACGCGCACTGTGCAGGTTCGTATACAGAACATGGCCCAGTTTGCTAAGGTTGAAATTGTTCCCAGAGTATAGGTCTTCTGTTGTCACTATAATGAATTAAGATGCAAATAACATGCATAGTTCACCATGCATAAATGTATTGTCCAAATAACTTCTGCAACGGAGCCCTACGTTCAAACGCATTCCTATAGATCTCCTTTACTTCTGGCCTCCTGCATAGAAATGTCCTTTCTTGCTGTCCCTAGCCTACCAGGGGATTCCTTGATCAGGACTGTGCCAGATACAAAACATGGCGTGGATCAATCAATATCATGGCTTGGATCGACCTAGTTTGGGGTTCAGTCTTCTCAATGACACAACTAACCGGAGCCCTCCCATGGAAACCTCCAGTTGCAGGCATTTTCTCCATAGTTTTGCTTGGCTTTTCCCTTGCAAAGAACTGCTTGCAATGAAACAAAAATTCCGTCGCTAAAAATACATAGGGAATGAGCATGTTTTGATGAGAGAAAGTAGTCCACAAGGCTCTCTCAGAAGATTAACATTCCACAGTAACTGGCATTTCCATTCATTACTGGTTAAGGATTGTATTCCACTCAGTTCACTAATGTTAGCTCAAAAGTAACTGTGCGTATAAAGAAAAAGGAACACTACCTTGTACTTGTGTCTGCGTTTTTGCTAAAAATAAAATATGTCCCCTGAGTTCATGAATTTATTTTTCTTCCAGCAGGCTTTTTTCTATCACTGATCCCTTCCAGCTGAGAGAGCAGATCAGCCATTGCAGCTGGGATTGAAACACAGCAAGACAGAGGTCCATTTCTCTGCCTCCTCACTGCTTTGCTCCAATTCCACGCAATTTTCTATCTGGATGCTGTAGAGTTCTTATTTTGAACTAGTTTTAGATTTCAATAAAATCCATCCTTGAATGAAAAATGAATCACAACTAGGCTTATTAAGGTTTAACCCAACGTTATTTAAAATGGCTCTTGGTAGCTTACGAAATCCATCTTCCAGACTGCCTGGCTTGTGCGGTCAGATCTAACCGGTTGCCCAATTGATACCTTGTCAGACAGTGTTTGTTAAGGGAGCATCCCTGACTAGATATTCAAAGTAGAGAAGAACAGGAGCAGGCCATTCAGCCCCTCGAGTCTGTTCCGCCATTCAGTTAGATCATGGCTGATCTGTATCTTAGCTCCATCTGCCCGCCTTGGTTCCGTAACCCTTAACATCATTGCCTAACAAAAATCTAGCAATCTCTGTTTTGAAATTTTCAATTGACCCCCAGCCTCAACAGCTTTTTGAGGAGCGAGATCCAGATTTCCACTAAGCTTTGTGTGAAGAAGTGCTTCCTGACATTATCCGTGAATGGCCGAGCTCAAATTGTAAGCTTATGCCCCTTTGTTCTGGGCTCCCCTAGCAAAGGAAATAGTTTCTCCCAATCTACCCTAACAAATCCTTTAATCATCTTAAACATTTCCATTAGATTGCCCCTTAATCTTCTATACTCTGGTAATATGAAACAATCTCACTGACAGAAATCTATTATCTACAGGGGTTCCTCTATAACCTCTGGGTTCATTTTACACCAACCTTGCTTAATTTTCTGTCTTCTGGTATACTGGGCGAGCGAATCAGAGAAGCTCAGGAGGGCTGTGCTGCTGGGCTTGGCTACATGTGAAGGATTGCTGGTCAGGGCTCTCCGACTGCTTGTCCATGTTTTGATCTCCAGTTTGCTCCAAGGTGACCAATGCCACGACCTGTCAATGCCCACCATTACTGCTCACTGCAGGGCATTTAGTGTGTCCCGTTCACCCGTCACCCCTGTGCTCGCTGACGTACATTGGCTCCCGGTTAAGCAGTGCCTCGATTTCAAAATTCTCATCCTTCTTTTCAAATCCCTCCATGGCCTCGCCCCTCCCTATCTCTGTAATCTCCTCCAGCTCCACAACCCCCTGAGATATCTGCGCTCCTCTAATTCTGCACTCTTAAGCATCCCTGATTATAATCGCTCAACCTTTGGTGGCCATGCCTTCTGTTGCCTAGGCCCTAAGCTCTGGAATTCCCTGCCTAAACCTCTCCGCCTCGCTACCTCTCTTTCCTCCTTTAAGACGCTCCTTAAAACCTACCTCTTTGACCAAGCTTTTGGTCACCTGCCCTAATTTCTCCTTATGTGGCTCGGTGTCAAATTTCCTGTCTTAAAATACTCCTGTGCAGCGCCTTGGGACGTTTTACTACGTTTAAGGCGCTATATAAATACAAGTTGTTGTTGTTGTCATGCATCCAAATTGAATAATTGTCAATGGAATTTTAGCTCTTTGTTTGGACAGACCGTCCGCCATTTTGTAGGCGGTGCCCTCCTTTTGGGGGGTGGGGTGGGCAGGCCCTGTAGTAGTTTGGAAAGGGATGAGCTTCTTCCAATGCCATTCATCGCCAGTCTGTACAAAGTAGGGCACTTCACAATCCAAACCTTCTGTGATTGGTGAGCACGGCGGTGGCTGCAATGGAATTTGATATAAATCTGTAAAATTTGATTTGAAACTAACCAGTATTAATTTCTGATGATAGTTCTGCCGGACATCTTACTGCAATTATATAGGGCCCTTGTGAGACCACACCTGGAGTATTGTGTACAGTTTTGGTCTCCTTACCTAAGGAAGGATATACTTGCCATAGAGGGAGTGCAACGAAGGTTCACCAGACTGATTCCTGGGATGGGGGGGATTGTCACAGAATCACAGAATCACAGAAACCCCACAGTGCAGATAGAGGCCATTTTGGCCCATCGAGCCTGCACCGACACATATCCCACCCGATCCCCGTAACCCCTACACCAACACATATCCCACCCTATCCCCATAACCCCACATATTTTAATCCCCCTAACACTAAGGGTCAATTTATCATAGCCAATCAACCTAACCTGCACATCTTTGGACTGTGGGAGGAAACCGGAGCACCCGGAGAAAACCCACGCAAACACGGGGAGAATGTGCAAACTCCACACAGACAGTCACCCGAGGCCGGATTCGAACCCGGGCAACATACAAAATTCTTACAGGGCTTGACAGGGTAGATGCGGGGAGGATGTTTCCCCTGGCTGGGGAGTCTAGAACCAGGGGTCACAGTCTCAGAATAAGGGGTTGGCTATTTAGAACTGAGATGAGGAGAAATTTCTTCACTCAGAGGGTGATGAATCTTTGGAATTCTCTACTCCAGAGGGCTGTGGAGGCTCAGTTGTTGAGTATATTCAAGACAGAGATCGATAGATTTTTGGATATTAAGGGAATCAAGGGATATGGGGATAGTGCTGGAAAATGGAGATGAGGTAGAAGATCAGCCATGATCTTATTGAATGGCCTACTCCTGCTCCTATTTGTTATGTTCTTATGTTCTGTTGAAAGGTCATCGAGCTGAAATGTTAACTCTTGACATTCTCTCTCTTCAGATGCTGCCTGATCTGCTGAGTGTTTTTGGCATTTCTTGGTTTTATTTCAATATTAATTATAGTTTGGTGAGATGTTTTTTTTCATGGTGCCCTCCTAAGCAAGGTGAGTGAAATATGCAACCCAAAGGGAGTGGACCTTTCACATTGTCGACTTCCGTAAACGTCCTGTTTGGCGCGGGGCCAATGCCACCAGGGCACCTGCAAGTGCTGCCTCCTCCCACCAGAAAGGTGGCACCAAGAATAAAATGATAAGAAGACCTGTCCGATCTTACAATGAGAGCAAGAAGTCCCCAGTTACCGACTGTGGTAAGCTGCTGCTCTCAGCAGGAGCGACGTTGGAGTATGAAAATTGGCACCCATACGTTAGATAAAGGCCCGACCCTGATCGGTATCTGGTGCATAGGTGCACTTGTTGGGTGAGGGCAGCAGGATCAAGCATGGATGTGATGCCCCCTCTTCCCCCACGACCAAAGAGTCTGCTAACACTCCCTGTGTCGGCTCCCACGTGACTAATGGTCATTTGGATATGGTATCGGCAGTCAACCGCTACCTGTGGAACCATATTCCAGCAAAAAGTAATCAGGGGCAAGGGAGGAAAATGGTGAGAAAAATTGCTAACTTTTTGCAGAGGCTAAAAAAAATCCTTCAGTCCTCAAGTGTCACAACTCGTAGATCTGAATTTCTGTCACAACTGGGTTGGTATTTGTAAAGTCTGTGGGTTGTATAGCGAAGTAATACACAGACTACAAGAGTAACTTAAACAGGACTTTACTATTCGAAGGTCAGGGCGAATCTGCCCAATAAATTCTGCCACAGCACTTATATACCGGTGTGGTCACCGTCGGTATTACAGTATACAGCAGCCAGGATAAAGTAGTGCCACACCTAAAATAGTTCTCTTAAAGGTGGACGGTTACATACAATAGTTCTCTTAAAGGTAGAACAGTTACATACACTACAATCCTCCCTTTTTAGCTTACAACATACTTATTCCCCATTAACATAACATCATAACATATCGAACTTCATGTTACAACAGTTCACAGAGGTAGTCTCTGCGGAAACAGTTCACAGATTCAGTCTCTGCGGGAAACAGTTCACAGATTCAGTCTCTGATCTTCTTGACTCGGTCCGGACCACGCCTCAGTGGTGTAGTCGGGTCACCTTGCTAGAGGGACTCACCCCATAGTCCTTCCCTAGACTTAACAGCTTTACTTCCATCACTTCTGAATCAGCATTGCTGACTTTTTTAAAACAAACAAAAAACAGTTGGATTGCCTTGGGAAATTTTCCTACTTTCCAACTGATTTGGCTCCGTTCGGGGGACCACGTGTGTGATCGGGTAGAGGTAATAATGGTTCAGATGGTTATCATCTTCTGCTTCGTCTTTTCCTTTTCTGCTTCTTGGAGACTCTCGGGGCTCCATTGTCAGCTGCCAGCTGTAACGCCACCATCTCCCTATGTTCCTTAGACTTTAAGTGATTCATCCTGATTTCGGCACTTTGGGAGTTCTCGGCACAAGCTGGGCAGACCAGGTCCTCGTAATATTCAGTGTCACTCAACAGATCATGGTAATATTCGGTGTCGTCCTGAGCTAGGCCAGCGAGAGGGTCTTCTATTTCCTCCTTACCCAGCTGGACGTTAGCCAACTTTTGCTCCAAATCCCGACATCTGTCCTGAAGAGACTTCATCATGCGTTCAGATTCATCCCGCTTTTTCTGGGCTTCCTGCAAGTCTTTTACTAATGACCTCATTTGTGATTTCAATACTTCAACTTCATTCGGAGATTGGTTGATCGGACTATTCAATCCCTCTACTGAAGTAGCTGTTTCAGTATTCTGTTGTTCTACATTGCCGTGCGTCAGCATACTTTTGGCATCCAAGGGCTGTTCTGCTGCAGACTTCTCAGTCTGGGTTGCCACCTCAGCTCTTCCAATGACTTTTGAGAGCTCCCTTCCCTTTGAAGATTGAGGCTCGTATTTAAGTTTTTCCCATTTTAGAGTTTTATCCCTCAGCATATGAATGAGTTGGCTGACTGTTAACTCTTCTGCCATCATCCCTTTTCCATTAACTACAGGGCTGTTTATAACCTTGCCCTGGAGGAGTTGGCTGACTGTTAACTCTTCTGTCCTCATCCCTTTTCCATTAGCTGCAGGGCTGTTTAGAACCTTGTCCTGGGGCTCCTTTGCTGCTTCTACTTCGCCATCATCCGCAGCCCCCATCATTCGAATTTCCACAAATGAATCGTCCGGTGATGCTGCACCCAACTTCAGTAGGAGCTCGGAAGTCATGTCGACCAACTCAGCTTTTTCTGCCTGCAACCTGCTAAACAGCGCCTTCAGTTGCAGCACATCTTGTTCCACCGGATTGGAGCACGCCCCTTCAGAAGCCGAATCAGCTTTGATTCGTTTGGCCTCCTCGTGCAGACGGTTTGTGTGCTCCTGCTCCCTTTTCTTCCCCAGCTGCTTCTGTTGTCTTTCCAGATTCTCCCATTCGGTATCATAGAACTTTTTCATTGCTTTCATCTCTTGCTCGAGACGGCAATGCAATTGTTCTAATTGCTGTCGTAATCTGAAATAAGTTTGCGTTCGAGCTCGATGTTCCTCAGTAATATATATGTCTGTAACTTGAACAGACTCAGAATTCTCTGTCAAGCTATGTTGTTGCTGTTCAGAGGAGTTCTGTTCTGAAGCTTTGTTCTCCTCTGGAGCATAAGCCTTTATGCCCACATTCGTTCTACCAACCTTAGTCAGCAAGTTCGTTTTTGACTTGTCTTTCATGCTTGGGCTGGTCTTATCGTCATCCGTTTCAGAGTCTGAGCTGATTGTCTGCCCCGAGTCCTCACTCGTTATTGCCTTGAGGTAGTGCCATTCCATGTCTATTTTCTTGATCCACTCCCGTCCTAGAAGTCGTGGTCCTCCCTCAGGTAGTACGTATATGTCCATTCCGGGGTGTTCTTTGCCCCTGTCTCTCACCTTGACTCTTATCTTTCCCATGGGGTATACTTTATGCCCCGTGCATGTCTGCAATACGAACTTGGTATCTCTCAAGGGTATATGTGAGAATAGCCGGTTGTAATCCCTTCGATTTATGACTGATAGGGCTGATCCTGTGTCCAATTCCATTCTCACTTGGACTCCGGCTATTTTTAGCATGACCCAGATAGTTTGTAGGTCAGCTTCCTTACTCACATTATGAATTCTCAGACTACCCAGTTCCTGGCCGCTTGGGTCTGAATCCGAATTCTGTTCATCTGAACTCTTCTCAACCACCTTGTGTACTTTGTTGTACCTTTCCTGTGATGGCTTTTTTTTTTGGTTGTTCGTCTTCTTCCCTGACCGGCATACTTTGGCTATGTGACCCAGTTTGCCACATTTCCTACAGTCCTGGTTTTTAAACCAACATTGGTTCTGGTCGTGTGTTGTCTTCCCACAACGATAACATTTCGTTGCACCCGAAGTAATTTGATCCACACTGAGGACCGCTGCCTTCAGCTGCATTTCCGCAGTTCCTTTCGCTGCGGCTTCGTGTGATGCTGCAATAAGGACAGCCCTATCCAGTATAAGGTCGTTCTCTTCGAGCAGTCGCTTTTGCGTTCCTTCCTTCGACAACCCGCACACGAACTTGTCTCGCAATGCCTCTGTCAGATTTCCTCCAAACTGGCAGTATTTCGCTAGCCTACGCAGTTCGACCAAGTATTCCGCGTTGCTTTCCTCTTTCCGTTGCGTTCTCGCATAAAATTTGAATCGTTCCGCCAACATCAGCGGTGTGGGGTTCAAGTGATCCTTCAGAACTGCAACAATATTATCGAAGGTTTGATCCGCTGGTTTAACTGGTGCTAGAAGATGCTTCAATAGCCCGTATGTCTTCGCCCCCATCGAGTTTAGCAAGGTTATAGCTTTATCATCATCCTCTATTTTATTGGCCTCACAATATATCTCAATGCATTCTACATACGTGGCCCAATCTTCTACCTCGGAATCGAAATCGTTGATGTTACCACGCTTAGGCATCTTCACCTCCCTGATAAACAACAACGAAATATTTCTTTAACTCTTTTTTTTTTTCCCAAGATGGCGGTTTCCCCGCGCTTATCTTCTTTCACCGCCCCTTTCAAAATGGCGGTTCCCGCTTCTGTCTTTTTCTCCGCCTACTGGCGGCTTCCTGCGGTTTCCCGCGCTTATCTTCTTTCCCCACCCACTTTCAAGATGGCGGTTCCCGCTTTTCTTCCCCTGGCAGGAGGGGTAAGCATTTCCCTCGGGCGACGGCCGCTGGCTTTCGGGGTTCGCAGCCTGCGCTTCGGCTTCAGCGCGTTCCCTTCTCTCGGCCGGGCAACCGGCTCTGGGTACAACCCGTTGACGGCGAACGGTCTCAGCCGCTGGCTGGATCTCGCTCAGTCTCCCTCGCTCGGGCTCTGTCTCTCCGGTGCTGGGTACAACCCGTTGACGGCGAACAGTTTCAGCTGCTGGGCTGGATCTCGCTCAGTCTTCCTCGGGCTCTGTCTCTCCCGCTCGCGCGGCTCTCGCTTGCTCTCTCTCGGGCTCTGTCTCTCCCGTTCGCGCGGCTCTCGCTCGGGCTCTGTCTCTCCCGCTCGCGCGGCTCTCAATCGCGCCTCCCAGCCCTCTCGCAGTCCGGTGCTTCCCTCCCCGGCTGCGGCTGAGTTCTCCGCGATTTATTTATTTTATCTCTTCCCGCGCCTTACGATCCCGGTCGCAGCGCTTCGTGGCCTCGGTCACTGTCCGACCTTTTTCACCCAATCGCTCCTCCCAGCCTCTCGCAGTCCGGTGCTTCCTACCCGGCTGCGGCTGCGTTCTCCGCGGTTTATTTATTTTTATCTCTTCCCGCGCCTTACAATCCGGTCGCAGCGCTTCATGGTCGCGGTATTTGTCCGGCCTTTTTCGCTGTCGCGGTCTAGTCATCTCACGACGCTCCCCAGCCCGCTTGTACCGCGGCTTCTGCTCCACGCTGCCCCAGTCTCAGCGCCTCTGGGCCCGACTTCTGTCCGGCTCCTTTCCCCCTCGGCCGTGGTCGAGTGCACCGCCCTTATCCTCCGTTTATTTGTTTCTATTTTCCCTTTACTCACAGTCACCGTGGCCGACTTGCTTCTCGTGTTGATCGGCTCACTCACCACCGTGGCAGAAGGGACAATCCGTGCCTGTTGCTGATGGAAGACTTCGTGTTTGAATCTTCCTCCTTTCTTGGTCTGCAGACTCGAGTTTTCTCTCAGCAAAACGACGAGGGCGGGTGCCTCTTCTCGTCGCTCGTTTACTTCTTCGGAAGTATTGTTGCCGCAGGGTAAGATCGAACTCGTCGCCACTGTAAAGTCTGTGGGTTGTATAGCGAAGTAATACACAGACTACAAGAGTAACTTAAACAGGACTTTACTATTCGAAGGTCAGGGCGAATCTGCCCAATAAATTCTGCCACAGCACTTATATACCGGTGTGGTCACCGTCGGTATTACAGTATACAGCAGCCAGGATAAAGTAGTGCCACACCTAAAATAGTTCTCTTAAAGGTGGACGGTTACATACAATAGTTCTCTTAAAGGTAGAACAGTTACATACACTACAGTATTCTTCTTTTCTAGAACTCTAGGAGCTGCAAGTATTCGTGTTTCAGTCTAGACGTGTGCATTAATTTCTCACAGCATCCAAACCAGAGCAATAGTAACCTGGTTCCGTGCAGGACAGGTCGATAAGATGGTTAGGAAGGCATACGGGATACTTTCCTTTATTAGCCGAGGCATAGAATATAAGTGCAGGGGGGTTATGCTAAGACTGTATAAAACACTAGTTAGGCCTCAGCTAGAGTACTGTGTACAGTTCTGATTACTACATTACAGGAAGGATGTGATTGCACTAGAGAGGGTGCAGAGGAAATTTACGAGGATGTTGCCAGGATTGGAGAAATTTACCTATGAGGAACGATGGATAAGCTGGGGTTTTCTTTGGAGCAGAGGAGGCTGAGAGGAGGCTTGATTGAGATGTATAAAATTGTGAGGGGCCTGGATAGAGTGGATAGGAAGGACCTATTTCCCTTAGCAGAGCGGTCAATAACCAGGTGGCATAGATTTAAAGTAATTGGTAGAAGGATTAGAGGGGAGTTGTGGGGAACTTTTTTCATCCAGAGGGCGGTGGGGGTCTGGAACTCACTGCCTGAAAGGGTGGTAGAGACAGAAACCCTCATCACATTTAAAAAGTACTTGGTTTTGCACTTGAAGTGCCGTAACCTACAGGGCTACGGACCAAGAGCTGGAAAGTGGGATTAGGCTGGGTAGCTCTTTTTTGGCCAGCACAGACATGATGGGCCGAATGGCCTCCTTCTGTGCCGTAAATTTCTATGATTCTACATTGCTGCACTGCTCATCATTTGTTCAACCATGAGGCACAACCGAACAGACGGCAGGGTGGCCAGCATAAATCCGCAGTGCCTGGAAAGCATTCTCAAAATACATTTGGTGGTGTGCTCTCAAATGGTTATCAATGAAAATTGAGAATATTTGTATATTTTCTTGTTACAGGCCTCACTCCATCACCTTTGTGGACCCAGTGAGATACTGCACACACTTAACCAACTGTTTTCATTTCAGATTTTGATGGCGCCTAACACACAATCATCTACTTGACTATGCCCACGCTCGCCTGGCCATCCTCCCATCTTCCACTATACATAAACGTGAGCTCATCCAAAACTCTGCTGCCCGTATCTTAACTCGCACCAAGTCCCGTTCACCCATCACCCCTGTGATTGCTGAGCTATATTGGCTCCTGGTCCGGCAAGGCCTCAATTTTAATATGCCCATCCCTCCATGGCCTCACCCCTCCCTATTAGGTCAGGTGACCAAACATTTGGAGCATCTTCAAGGAGGAGAGAGGGGAGAGGGAGGCGGAGTGGTTCAGGGAAGGAATTCTGGAGCTTAGGGCCTAGGCAGCTGAAGGCACGGCTGCCAATGGCGGGACAAAGGAAACCGGGGATGCTCGAGTCTAGAGTTGGAGGAACGCAGAGTTCTCAGAGCGTCGTAGGGCTGGAGGAGGTTACAGAGATAGGGAGCGGTGAGGGATTTAAACACAAGGATGAGAATTTCAAATTCGTTTTTGGACCGGGAGCCAATGTAGGCCAGCGAGCACCGGGATGATTAGTGAATGGGATGAGCTCAAGTTTACGGAGGGTGAAAGATGGGAGGCTGGCCAGGTTTACAGGGGCAAATTTACAATTTACACACAGCAAGATCCCACAAACAGCAAGTAAGAATGATCGGTTGGTCTTGTTTTTGGTGGTCGCCGAGGGAGGAATGTTGGCCAGGACAGCAGGGAGAGTTTCCTGCTCTTGTTTGAACAATACAGGCCGACCCGAATATGGCCCAGATATACTGAATGAGGAGGATTAACTCATGAAAGGGCACCAACATCAGGTGCAAATGTTCCAGTGTCGTTGTAGCTGTAAAGAAAGAAACAATGAACTTGCATTTATATAGCGCCTTTCACGACCAACGTACAGTCATTGTTGTAATGTAGGGAAACGCAGCAGTCAATTTGCGCACAGCAAGCTCCCACACAAACAGCAGTGTGATAATGACCAGATAACCTGGGCTTTTGTCGGTGTTGGTTAAGGGATAAATATTGTCCAGGATACTGAGGAGAACTCTGCTGCTTTTCATCGAAACAGTGCCTTTTACGCCTACCCGAGAGGACAGATGGGGCCTTGGTTTAACATCTCATCCAAAGGACGGCACTTCTGGCAGTGCAGCACTCCCTCAGCACTGCACGAGAGTGTCATCCTAGATTATGTGCTCAAGTCTCTGGAATGGGACTTGAAACCGTAACCTTCTGACTCAGAGGCAAGTGTTCTACCACCAAACCACGGCTGATTGTAGTTTTATAATAGGTGATACAGGAAACTTTGTGATATCCGGCACCGACGGGACCGAGCTGTTGCCGTCCCATCAAAACTGCCGGACAAACCAGCGCTAATGTTGAAACATGAGCTCCGTATCTGGCAACAAACCCTGTTGAACAGCTTCTAAACAGTCGGCCGTACCTTGCAAGCATCTCTGTAGCTTAGCAACAGCTTCAGAGAGGCCTTGCAGAGCCTGACTGGTGAAAAAAAAGCAACGAGATGTGAGGGTGCTGGTCAGTTCCTTCAGTAACCCCTAGATGGCACCTTCACTGGTTCCTCTTTTTTTTTCCAACCAAAACAAGTTCACAAATAAACTAACAAAAATCCAATAACCCTTTTAAATAACCCTTCACCAATCAAATTAAAATTTGGTTGTCTAAATTAATTATGCACTCCAGTCCCCGCGGTGCCCACCGGTCACGAAAAAGCTCGAGCGCGCCGGCGGACACCGCGTGCTCCATCTCTAGGGCCACCCGGGCGCGAACATGGCCACGGAAGAGGGGGAGGCAATCCGGTCGGACGACCCCCTCGACCGCACGCTGCCTGGACCAATTAATGGCTTTCTTGGCCAGGCCCAGGAGCAGGCCCACGAGGAGGTCCTCCAACCCGCCCGCTCCCCTCCGCACGGGGTGACCGTAGATCAGGAGCGTGGGACTGAAGTGCAACCAAAATTTGAGGAGCAGCCCCCTCAGAAAATGGAAGAGGGGCTGCAACCTCTCACACCCCATATATACGTGAAATACGGACTCCTCCAGACCGCAAAACAAACAGGCGGTCTGGGAGTCCGTAAACCTATTTAAAAATCTATTGCACGGAACTGCTCTGTGCAACACCCTCCAGGCCAAGTCCCCAATAGAACAAGGGAGGACTCCCGCATAGAGAGCCCCCATTGGGGACCTCCGTCTCCGTCCGGAGGTAAAACGGCACGCCACGGCATGTCCGGACGGCAGGCGAAGATGGCAAAGTGGAAGGTGTGCAAGAGCAGCCCGTACAGGAAACCCCTCCACGCAGAATGAAAAAGCACGGAGGGTATTTCCTCGAGACGGCTCAAGTTGTGAGGCACCGATCCCCGAGGGGAGTTTCGGGGCAAGGCGCCGATAAGGAATTCCGTCCGAATGGGAGTAAGCTCGGACGGGATCTCCCCACGTGCTCGAGCCGCCTCGGCGCACCTTGTGGCGCCGGGGGGCAACATCGCTTTCACCGCCCCGATGGCATTGACCGCGAGCCGGACGTTGTCCCACGACATGCGTCGCGCCAGCTCCTCTGGCGCCATCCAGCCCGCTCCTCCGCCATCGAGTAGGTCCCCGACTCTGGTCACCCTGCCAGGCACAGCCCTGCGCTCCGCCAGCCACCCGAACTCGCGGACGTGGAGGTGCGGATTCCTGAACAGCGGCTCCCGGAGGACAGCCGCCGCTCCTGACGGGGGAGAGCTCCGCCTGGAGGCGACGTAATTCCAAACCCATAGTAGTTCCTGGTAAAAGACAGGCAGCTCCCGCAGGCTCTCACGCCTGCCGCTCACCTCCAAAAACAGGAGCTGCGTGTCGTAATTGAGGCCGTGCAGCTGGTGGAAAAAATACGTCGCCAGCGCACACCATCTTGGAGGATTCTCGACGTACAGGTATCTCTGCAGCGTCTGAAGACGGAAAGTCGCAGCCTGGGTGTGGAGGCACACCAACGCCTGACCGCCCTCCCTAAGCGGGAGACTCAGAACCGCGGCAGCGACCCAGTGTATCCTGTTGTTCCAGAAGAAGTCGACGAGCTTCTTCTGTATCTTGGCGACAAACGCAGGGGGGGGGATCAGAGTAACCAACCGGTACCACAACATGGCGGCCACCAGTTGGTTTATGACCAACGCCCGACCCCTGTAGGACAACACTCGGAGCAATCCTGTCCAGCGTCCTAAGCGAGCGGTGACTTTGGCCTCCAGCTCGTGCCAGTTCGCCGGCCAGGCATCCTCGGCCGGGCTGAGGTAGACTCCCAAGTAGAGGAGGTGCGTTGTACTCCAGGCGAAGGGCCTGAACTCCTCCGGCAGAGAGTCCACCTGCCACTGACCCACCAGGAGTCCAGAACATTTCCCCCAGTTGATCCTGGCGGAGGATGCGTCCGAGTAAATCTGCTGGCATTCCCGCATCCTCCGCAAGTCAACGGGATCTGTGACCATGAGGAGCACGTCATCGGCGTAAGCCGAGAGGACCACCTCCACGCCCGGCCCTTGCAGAGCCAATCCCGCCAACCTCTTCCGCAAGAGGCGCAGGAAAGGCTCCACGCAAATGGCATATAACTGGCCGGACATGGGGCATCCCTGACGCACCCCCCTCCCGAAGCGAAGGGGCGCCGCCAAGGACCCGTTAACTTTAATCAGACACTCCGCGGCAGCGTACAGAAGTCGGATCCGGGCGACAAAATGCGTCCCGAACCCGAAAGCGCGCAGAGTCCCGAAAAGATACTCGTGATCCACCCTGTCGAACGCCTTCTCCTGATCCAGGGAAAGGAAGGCGACCGACAGACCAGCCTTCTGGGAATGGTGGACCAGGTCCCGGACCAGATGGATGTTATCGTGAATGGTCCGGCCCGGGACCGTGTAGGACTGGTCGGGATGGATCATGTGGGCCAGCACGGTGCCAAGGCGAACAGACATGGCCCTGGCAAAGATTTTGTAATCCGTGCTGAGGAGGGAGACCGGGCGCCAGTTCTTAAGGAGGCGGAGATCACCCCTCTTAGGCAGCAGGACAATCACCGCCCTGCGCCACGAGAGGGGCATCTCCCCGGTCGCCAAACATTCCCCCAGGACCCGCACGTAGTCGCCCCCCAGGACGCCCCAGAACGCCCTGTGGAACTCCACGGTCAGCCCGTCCAGCCCCGGGGACTTCCCCCTAGAGAGCTGGCGGAGGGCGCCGGACAGCTCCTCCAAACTCAGAGGAGCGTCCAATTTTTCGGCGCCCTCCAGGCCGACCTTCGGCAGGTCCTCCCACAAAACTCTGCGCGCGTCCTCGCTGGACGGATCCGGAGAGAACAGAGCCCCGTAATAGGCGCGGGTCTCCGCGCGGATTCCCTCCGGATCTGAGACCGGAGATCCGTCGTCGGCCAGCAGCTCCAAAAGCTGCTTACGGACCCCCCGTCTTTTTTCCAGCGAGTAGAAGGAGGGGGAGCCGCGGTCCAGGTCCCGCAGGAACTGGATCCGCGACCTCACGTACGCGCCTCGGGACCCGACGAGCTGCAGGTCCTTCAGCGCGCCCTTCTTCTCTTCGTACGCCAGCCGCAGGGCCGGGTCCTCGGCGACTTGACCGAGACGGGACTCCAGGTCGAGCACCTCCTTCTCCAACTGCCCGACCCGGGCCTCCCGCCTCTTGGTCGACCCCTTCGCGTACTCCTGACAGAAGAGACGGATGTGAGCCTTGCCCACATCCCACCATAGCCTCAAGAAGGGGAAGCCCCCCTGCTTCCTCCTCCAGCTGGCCCAGAACCGACCGAACGAATCCCGGAACCGCGCGTCCTCCAGCAGCAGGTTGTTAAAGTGCCAGTACGCGGACCCCCCCCGGCGCGCAGCGGCACGAGCTCCGCCCACACCAGGTGGTGGTCCGTGCACGGCACCGGCCGCACGGAAGCCGTCGGAACGCAGGAGACGTATGCCCGGGAAATGTAGAGGCGGTCGATCCTGGACGCTCCTCCCCCAGACCTCACAAAAGTGAAGGCGCTGGAGTCGGGATGGAGATTACGCCAGACGTCCACCAAGTTGAGGGACCCGACCAGGTCCCTCAACTTCCCCACCGACGCCGGGCTCGGCTGGGTACCCGTGCGGTCCCTCGCCTCGAGGGTACAATTAAAATCCCCCCCGAGGATGACGCACTCGCCCGCGTCGATGGAGCCCAAAAGAGTGGACACTTCTTCAAAGAAGCGCGCTTGCTGCGCACCGGCCCGAGGGGCGTACACGTTCACTAAATGGCGCGGCACGCCCCCCAGGCGAACGGTGACCTGGAGCAAGCGGCCCGGCACCAGCTCCTTGACCCCCAAGATCTCCGGCTGAAAATGCGGGGCCAACAAAATAGCCACCCCACTGGAAACACTGGAGAGGTGACTCATGTTGACCCCTCCTTGCCACTCCAGGAGCCACGTGGCCTCGTCTCCCGGAACGGTGTGGGTTTCTTGCAGGAAGCACACCGCATACTTCCCGTCCCGAAGAACCGAAAAGTTATTAAATCTGCGGCTAGCTTCCCTGCTGCCGTTGACGTTGAGGCTGGCTATGGTTATCTTCATTTCAGAAGCACAACCAACCCCTACTTAAACCTAACGGGGTAAGGGAGGGCGGCCGCTAGTCAACCGCCACTCCCTTAGCAGCCCGGTGAAGAATGTCCGGAACCGACGCAGCTCGGACGGGCTCACGCCCGCGTCCGCACCCATGGTCTTATAGGTGACGTGGGCCGACCCGATGAGCAGCGCCAGCCCCGACCATCTGTCGAGGGCCTGCTGGGTCCTGCTGCGACCCTGGCTCGTGGCCACAAATTCCCGGAGCTCCCTGATGGGAATAAGAACGAGGGGGGTCCCGGCGAGGGGCGCGAGGTCATCCATCGCCTCATCGGCGATGGATTCTAAGTCTTCCACCGCCCCCACCACCGAGGCCCTGTCCTCCTCCGGGGGGTCGCCACTGGCGGCCGAACCGTCCGCCACGCAGTGCGCATTGGGCGGCCCGGCCGCAACAGCCGGCCCCGCCTCCGCCCGGATCCCACCCCCAGGATCGGTAGCGGAGGATTCCCCCCCGGGCTCCTCTAGGGGGGCCGGGCCAGCAGGCGGCGGCGGTTCGGAGACCCCCTCCGCCCCAGGTGCCGGAACGACCGGAGAGACCGGAGAAAACGAAAACCCGGCCCCCTCCAAGTCGCCCGGCACTGGAGACACAGACAGAGGGCCCTCCTCCGCAACGCCCCCGGCCTCCTACCCATCAGACGGGGAAAGATTTTTACAAACGTCGACGAGGTCAAGCAGCACCTGGGAAAAATCCGGGTCGCTCTGGGCGAGCTCGTCCTCGGACGACCCGCCCGACCCGGTCCCCTGGCCGCCCGACCCGTCGAGGGGCAATGCCACCAGTAATGGATGAAAAACCGCCGCGGGTTGTTCCGTGACCCCCCCCATGGGCAGGGTCTCGTCCCCATCCCCGGGAGGCACGAGCTGGGCAGACGCTTCCGCCTCAGCCTCCCCAGGGACAGGCGACCCCTGCCGTTCGCTGATGGTGTTAGCGGTGGGGTGGGGCGCAGTGCCCGTGGCGGGCGACGACTCCCCCCGACCGGAGGGACTTTCCACCTCCCGGTCCTCCTCCTCGTCCAGGGAGTCGCGCCTTCTTTTGAGCGCGGAGGGGTAAAGGGAGGCCTCCATTTCTTCAGGGGCCTCCCCTGCTCCCTCTGGTGGAGCGAGTTCTTTGGGTCCCCCGGGCCCGAGCCCGGCCGCAGGTTCTGGCGTGACCGCCTCGGCGGTCGCGGCCACAGGCTCGGGCACGAGGTCCCCCCCACCTCCGCACTCCACGATTAACGCGATTACGCGCTCGGGCGTCAGGGCCTCCAAATTCAGGGGGACGCCCTCTGCGGGGGGACCCACCCGACGGTTTTTTGTCTTGTCCCGCGCCTTCTTTCTGACCGGACCTCCCTCCTCCCCCCCGCCGGAGGCCTGGATGTCGTTGGCCTCCGACGACGACCGCGCCCCGGTAGCGTTCGATTGAGCGGGGGCGCGGCTAGACCCGGAAGGAGGAGCGGCGGCGGCGCCAGCCTTGGCCACGCCAGATGACTTGGCGGCCTTGGAGGTGGGGCAGTTTTTCCGCACGTGCCCCACCTCCCTACAGGCGTGGCACCGCACGCCGTCCGTCATCCAGAAGACGCGGTACGGGGTCCCCCCGTGGAGGACCGTGAAAGCCCCGTCCGTCTCCCCCTCCCACGCCAGCTGGACAAAGGCCTGGCGCCGGAAGGAGAAGACATGGCGAAGGCTGCTTTCCCGGAGCCCGAGCGGGATCGGGGAAATCCCCGACCTCACCTCCCCAAGTTGACGAAGGTGGGGGAGGAGGAGCTCACCGACGATATAGGGCGGGACATTCGACAGGACAACCCTCTGCGCGGTGGCCTCCAGCGGGTCCACCGGCAGGAAAGTCCCGCCCACGGTGAGCCCCTGGGCGATGGCCAGGGCCACCGCCCGCTCGGACTCCAGGAAGAAGACAGCCTTCCCGTACATTTTTGAGGCGGCGACTATGGCCGGAGGGCCGACAACCCCGGCCATAGCCTTCACGCACGCCTCAATAGTCATGTCGGGGTGGGTGTAGCTCTTCACCCCGAGCTTCATGGTCATCAGCCGGAACGGCGACGGGGCAGCAGCAGCAGCGGGAGCGGCCGAGGCTTTGGCCGTCGCCGCCGCATAGGTCATCGCTGGCCCCGTCACCGCCGAAGAAGTACTGGCCATCATGGGGTGGTTCTTTAAAAAGAGCTACACACACCCCAACTTTGTCGCAGGCCTGGAGGTTTTCAATGGCCTCGGAAAAAGAGTCCTGAGCAGAGGGAGTGTAAATGTACTGGGCCACCTCTCCCCTTGATGGAATAAATTGGGAGGGGGCCCTTCCTTCCCTCTGCTCAATTGGTAAAAATAAATAAGAAGAAGGGAGGTGCCTTTTGGAGAGGCAGAGAGAGGACAACGAGAGAGAGAGAGGGGGGGTTGGGAAGGAGGGGGGGGCCGCAAAGGCAGGGTCCCCACTCAAGGATGGTGGACGGTGGGTGGGTGTCGGCAGGGGGTGCACTCCCCGATGGAAAAATAAATAAAGTCTCTGCGGATGGTCTTCAGGCAGGGGGAGAAGATGTCTTCGCCTGGGAAGCTGGAGAAAAGCCCAGGCTCAGCCCCACACCAGGTCTTCGCGATGAAGGCTTCACCTGGGCAGCTCCAGCTAACCCAGGCCAGGCAATGGAAGGGGCTTTTGACACCCCTTGGTCTTCCGGCCCGGTCTTCTTTCCTCCCCCTACCCACAATACAAAGTCTTTGGGGAATGCACGAATGACACCCCCCTGCAGAAGTTCAAATAGAAAAGTTGCTCCTACCCTCCTTCCAAGTAGTGGGTGTTGAAGGCCGCTCCTCTCCTCTCTCCCTCTCCTGGACTGGTGGCCAAATTGTGGAGGCAGGGATGTAAAAGCCTCTCCAGCTGTAGATGCTGGCCTCCTTTTTCCCCCTCCTCCTCTCTTCCCAGGCACCTCGGTGGATAAAGTTGGTTGATGGTGGTTGATGGTGATGGTGGCCTGGGGTCTCTCCTTCCCCTCCACTCCCAGGTCAAGGCGATCACCACTTCCCACACAGCTGCTGCAGCACAACCTGCTCCACAGACAGCAAGGTCTGGAATGAGTGTGAGGGTGCCAATCAGTTCCTTCAGTAACCCCTAGATGGCACCTTCACTGGTTTCTCTTGTGTTAAATCAAAAACAAACAAGTGCAACTAAAAATCTAGTAACTTTTTAAATAAACCAAATCAGAAATCAAATTAAAATTTGGTCATTTGGACCGATTATGCACTCCAGTCCCCGCGGCGCCCACCGGTCACGAAATTGCTCGAGCGTGCCGGCGGAGACCGCGTGCTCCATCTCCAGGGCCACCCGGGCGCGAACATGGCCGCGGAAGCGCGGGAGGCAATTTGGCCGGACGACCCCCTCAACCGCCCGCTGCCTGGACCAATTGATGGTTACCTTTGCCAGGCCCAGGAGCAGACCCACGAGGAGGTCCTCCGACCTGCCCGCTCCCCTCCGCACCGGGTGACCGTAGATCAGGAGCGTGGGACTGAAGTGCAACCAAAACTTGAGGAGCAGCCCCCTTAAATAATGGAAGAGGGGCTGCAACCTCTCGCATTCAACATAAACATGAATCACGGACTCCTCCAGACCGCAAAACAAACAGGCGGTCTGGGAGTCCGTAAACCTATTTAAAAATCTATTGCACGGAACTGCTCTGTGCAACACCCTCCAGGCCAAGTCCCCGATAGAACAAGGGAGGACTCCCGCATAGAGAGCCCCCCATTGGGGACCTCCGTCTCCGTCCTGAGGTAAAACGGCACGCCACGGCGTGTCCGGACGGCAGGCGAAGATGGCAAAGTGGAAGGTGTGCAAGAGCAGCCCGTACAAGAAACCCCTCCGCGCAGAATGAAAAAGCACGGAGGGTATTTCCTCGAGACGGCTCAAGTTGTGAAGCACCGATCCTCGAGGGGAGTTTCGGGGCAAGGCACCGATAAGGAATTCCACCCGAACGGGAGTAAGCTCGGACGGGATCTCCCCACGTGCCCGAGCCGCCTCGACACACCTTGTGGCGTCGGGGGGCAACATCGCTTTCACCGCCCCGATGGCATTGACCGCGAGCCGGACGTCGTCCCATGACATGCGTCGCGCCAGCTCCTCTGGCGCCATCCAGCCCGCTCCTCCACCATCGAGTAGGTCCCCGACTCTAGTCACCCTGCCAGGCACAGCCCTGCGCTCCGCCAGCCACCCGAACTCGCGGACGTGGAGGTGCGGATTCCTGAACAGCGGCTCCCGGAGGACAGCCGCCGCTCCTGACGGGGTGAGCTCCGCCTGGAGGTGACGTAATTCCAAACCCATAGTAGTTCCTGGTAAAAGACAGGCAGCTCCCGCAGGCTCTCACGCCTGCCACTCGCCTCCAAAAACAGGAGCTGCGTGTCGTAATTGAGGCCGTGCAGCTGGCGGAAAAAATACGTCGCCAGCGCACACCATCTTGGAGGATTCTCGACGTATAGGTATCTCTGCAGCGTCTGAAGACGGAAAGTCGCAGCCTGGGTGCGGAGGCACACCAACGCCTGACCGCCCTCCCTAAGCGGGAGACTCAGAACCGCGGCAGCGACCCAGTGTATCCTGTTGTTCCAGAAGAAGTCGATGAGCTTCTTCTGTATCTTGGCGGCAAACGCAGGGGGGGGGATCAGAGTAACCAACCGGTACCACACCATGGCGGCCACCAGTTGGTTTATGACCAACGCCCGACCCCTGTAGGACAACACTCGGAGCAATCCTGTCCAGCGTCCTAAGCGAGCGGTGACTTTGGCCTCCAGCTCGTGCCAGTTCGCCGGCCAGGCATCCTCGGCCGGGCTGAGGTAGACTCCCAAGTAGAGGAGGTGCGTTGTACTCCAGGCGAAGGGCCTGAACTCCTCCGGCAGAGAGTCCACCTGCCACTGACCCACCAGGAGTCCAGAACATTTCCCCCAGTTGATCCTGGCGGAGGATGCGTCCGAGTAAATCTGCTGGCATTCCCGCATCCTCCGCAAGTCAACGGGATCCGTGACCATGAGGAGCATGTCATCGGCGTAAGCCGAGAGGACCACCTCCACGCCCGGCCCTTGCAGAGCCAATCCCGCCAACCTCTTCCGCAAGAGGCGCAGGAAAGGCTCCACGCAAATGGCATATAACTGGCCGGACATGGGGCATCCCTGACGCACCCCCCTCCCGAAGCGAAGGGGCGCCGCCAAGGACCCGTTAACTTTAATCAGACACTCCGCGGCAGCGTACAGAAGTCGGATCCGGGCGATGAAATGCGTCCCGAACCCGAAAGCGCGCAGAGTCCCGAAAAGATACTCGTGATCCACCCTGTCGAACGCCTTCTCCTGATCCAGGGAAAGGAAGGCGACCGACAGACCAGCCCTCTGGGAATGGTGGACCAGGTCCCGGACCAGATGGATGTTATCGTGAATGGTCCGGCCCGGGACCGTGTAGGACTGGTCGGGATGGATCATGTGGGCCAGCACGGTGCCAAGGCGAACGGACATGGCCCTGGCAAAGATTTTGTAATCCGTGCTGAGGAGGGAGACCGGGCGCCAGTTCTTAAGGAGGCGGAGATCACCCCTCTTCGGCAGCAGGACGATCACCGCCCTGCGCCACGAGAGGGGCATCTCCCCGGTCGCCAAACATTCCCCCAGGACCCGCACGTAGTCGCCCCCCAGGACGCCCCAGAACGCCCTGTGGAACTCCACGGTCAGCCCGTCCAGCCCCGGGGACTTCCCCCTAGAGAGCTGGCGGAGGGCACCGGACAGCTCCTCCAAACTCAGAGGAGCGTCCAATTTTTCGGCGCCCTCCAGGCCGACCTTCGGCAGGTCCTCCCACAAAACTCTGCGCGCGTCCTCGCTGGACGGATCCGGAGAGAACAGAGCCCCGTAATAGGCGTGGGTCTCCGCGCGGATTCCCTCCGGATCCGAGACCAGAGATCCGTCGTCGGCCAGCAGCTCCAAAAGCTGCTTACGGACCCCCCGTCTTTTTTCCAGCGAGTAGAAGAAGGGGGAGCCGCGGTCCATGTCCCGCAGGAACTGGATCCGCGACCTCACGTACGCGCCTCGGGACCCGATGAGCTGCAGGTCCTCCAGCGCGCCCTTCTTCTCTTCGTACGCCAGCCGCAGGGCCGGGTCCTCGGCGACTTGACCGAGACGGGACTCCAGGTCGAGCACCTCCTTCTCCAACTGCCCGACCCGGGCCTCCCGCCTCTTGGTCGACCCCTTCGCGTACTCCTGACAGAAGAGACGGATGTGAGCCTTGCCCACATCCCACCATAGCCTCAAGGAGGGGAAGCCCCCCTGCTTCCTTCTCCAGCCGGCCCAGAACCGACCGAACGAATCCCGGAACCGCGCGTCCTCCAGCAGCAGGTTGTTAAAGTGCCAGTACGCGGACCCCCCCCCGGCGCGCGGCGGCACGAGCTCCGCCCACACCAGGTGGTGGTCCGTGCATGGCACCGGCCGCACGGAAGCCGTCGGAACGCAGGAGACGTATGCCCGGGAAATGTAGAGGCGGTCGATCCTGGACGCTCCTCCCCCAGACCTCACAAAGGTGAAGGCGCTGGAGTCGGGATGGAGATTACGCCAGACGTCCACCAAGTCGAGGGACCCGACCAGGTCCCTCAACTTCCCCACCGATGCCGGGCACGGCTGGGCACCCGTGCGGTCCCTCGCCTCGAGGGTACAATTAAAATCCCCCCCGAGGATGACGCACTCGCCCGCGTCGATGGAGCCCAAAAGAGCGGACACTTCTTCAAAGAAGCGTGCTTGCTGCGCACCGGCCCGAGGGGCGTACACGTTCACTAGATGGAACGGCACGCCCCCCAGGCGAACAGTGACCTGGAGCAAGCGGCCCGGCACCAGCTCCTTGACCCCCAAGATCTCCGGCTGAAAATGCGGGGCCAACAAGATAGCCACCCCACTGGAAACATTGGAGAGGTGACTCATGTTGACCCCTCCTTGCCACTCCAGGAGCCACGTGGCCTCGTCTCCCGGAACGGTGTGGGTTTCTTGCAGGAAGCACACCGCATACTTACCGTCCCGAAGGACCGAAAAGTTATTAAATCTGCGGCTAGCTTCCCTGCTGCCGTTGACGTTGAGGCTGGCTATGGTTATCTTCATTTCAGAAGCACAACCAACCCCTACTTAAACCTAACGGGGGAAGGGAGGGCGGCCGCTAGCCGACCGCCACTCCCTTAGCAGCCCGATGAAGAATGCTCGGAACCGACGCAGCTCGGACGGGCTCACGCCCGCGTCCGCACCCATGGTCTTATAGGCGGCGCGGGCCGACCCGACGAGCAGCGCCTGCCCCGACCATCTGTCGAGGGCCTGCTGGGTCCTGCGGCGACCCTGGCTCGTGGCCACAAATTCCCGGAGCTCCCTGATGGGAATAAGAGCGAGGGGGGTCCCGGCGAGGGGCGCGAGGTCATCCATCGCCTCATCGGTGATGGATTCTAAATCTACCTCCGCCCCCACCACCGAGTCCCCGTCCTCCTCCGGGGGGTCGCCACCGGCGGCCGAACCGTCCGCCACGCAGTGCGCATCGGGCGGCCCGGCCGCGACAGCCGGCCCCGCCTCCGCCCGGATCCCACCCCCAGGATCGGTAGCGGAGGATTCCCCCCCGGGCTCCTCTAGGGGGGCCGAGCCAGAAGGCGGCGGTGGTCCGGAGACCCCCTCCGCCCCAGGCGCCGGAACGACCGGAGAGGCCGGAGAGACGGGAGAACACGTGCATCCGATCACCTCCAAGTCGCCCGGCGCCGGAGACACAGACAGAGGGCCCCCCCCCCCCGCCACGCCACCGGCCTCCGACCCAGCAGACGGGGTGATTTTTTCACAAACCTCGACGAAGTCGAGCAGCACCTGGGAAAGGTCCGGGCCGCTCTGGGCGAGCTCATCATCGGATGACTCGCCCGGCCCGGTCCCCTGGCCACTCGACCCGTCGAGGGGCAATGCCACCAGCAATGGATCGAATCCCGCCGCGGGTTGTTCTGCGACCCCCCCCATGGGCAGGGTCTCCTCCCCATCCCCGGGAGGCACGAGCTGGGCAGACGCTTCTGCCTCAGCCTCCCCAGGGACAGGCGACCCCTGCCGTTCGCCCGTAATGGTGTTAGCGGTGGGGTGGGGCGCAGTGCCCGCGGCGGGCGACGACTCCCCCTGACCGGTGGGACCTTCCTCCTCCCGGTCCTCCTCCTCATCCAGGGGGTCGCGCCTTCTTTTAAGCGCGGAGGGGTAAAGGGAGGCCTCCATTTCTTCAGGGGCCTCCCCTGCTCCTTCTGGTGGAGCGAGTTCTTTGGGTCCCCCGGGCCCGAGCCCGGCTGCAGGTTCTGGCATTACCGCCTCGGCGGTCGCGGCCACAGGCTCGGCCACGAGGGCCCCCCCCCCCTCCGCACTCCGCGATTATCGCGGAGACGCTCTCTGGCGTCAGGGGCTCCATGTCATGGGGGACGCCCTCCGCGGGGGGACCCACCCTACGGTTTTGTGTCTTGTCCCGCGCCTTCTTTCTGACCGGACCTCCCTCCTCCCCCCCGCCGGAGGCCAGGATGGCATCGACCTCCGACGACGACCGCGCCCCGGTAGCATTGGATTGAGCGGGGGCGCGGCTAGACCCGGAAGGAGGAGCGGCGGCGGCGCCAGCCTTGGCCACGCCAGATGACTTGGCGGCCTTGGAGGCGGGGCAGTTTTTGCGCACGTGCCCCACCTCCCTACAGGCGTGGCACCGCACGCCGTCCGTCGTCCAGAAGACGCGGTATGGGGTCACCCCGTGGAGGACCGTGAAAGCCCCGTCCGTCTCCCCCTCCCGCGCCAGCTGGACAAAAGCCTGGCGCCGGAAGGAGAAGACATGGCGAAGGCTGCTTTCCCGGAGTCCGAGCGGGATCGGGGAAATCCCCGACCTCACCTCCCCAAGTTGACGTAGGTGGGGGAGGAGGAGCTCGCCAGCGATATAGGGCGGGACGTTGGACAAGACCACCCTCTGCGCGGTGGCCTCCAGCGGGTCCACCGGCAGAAAGGTGCCACCCACGGTGAGACCCTGGGCGATGGCCAGGGCCACCGCCCGCTCGGACTCCAGGAAAAAGACAGCCTTCCCGTACATTTTCGAGGCGGCGACTATGGCCGGAGGGCTGACAACCCCGGCCATAGCCTTAACGCACGCCTCGATTGTCATGTTGGGGTGGGTGTAGCTCTTCACCCCAAGTTTTTCGGTCAGCAGGCGGAATGGCGACGGGGCAGCAGCGGAAGCGGGAGCGGCCGCAGCTTTGGCTGCCACTGCCGCATAAGTTCTCGCCAGCCCCGTCGCCGCCGCAGATGTGGATGCCATAGTGGGGTGGATCTCAAAAAAGAGCTACACACACCCCAAAAGTCACAGGCCCGAAGGTGTCAAAAATGGCCTCGGTACGATAATAAGATCTTCCCTGAGCAGAGGGAGCGTAAATGTACTGGGCCGCCTCTCCCCTTGATGGTATGAATTGGGAGGGGGCCCTTTCTTCCCTCTGCTCAATTGGAAAATAATAAATAAGATGAAGGGAGGTGCCTATCGGAGAGGCAGAGAGAGGACAAAGAGAGAGAGAGAGGGGGGTGGGAAGGAGGGGGGGGCCGCAAAGGCAGGGTCCCCACTCGACGATGATAGGCGGTGGGTGGGTGTCGGCAGGGTGTACTCCCCCGATGGTAAACAGCAAAGTCTTTTAAGGTGGTCTTCGGGCAGGGGGAGAAGATGTCTTCGCCTGGGCAGACTGGAGACAGCCCAGGTTCAGCCCACACCAGGTCTTTTCGATGAGCAGGAAGCAGGAAGCAGCTTCACCTGGGCAGGCTCCAGCCAACCCAGGCCAGGCTTTCGGACCGTCTTCTTTTCCTCCCCCCGCCTAGAATGCAAAAGTCTTTAGGGGGGAATACACAAGGACACCCACCTGCAGATGTTTGGAATTGCAGCTCCTCCCCTCCTTCCAAGTGGAGCTGTTCGTGTCCTCTCTCCCTCTCTCCCTCTCCTGGGCTGGAGGCCGAATTGGGAGGCAGTGATGAAAAAGGCCTCTCCCGTTCCAATGCTGGCCTCCTCCTCTGTCCTCCACTCCTTCCTCTCCAGGCACCTCTGTTGATGATGTTGATGAGTTTGATGAGTTGGTGGGGGAGGTTGGAGCAAACACACTCTCTCCCCACAGCAGCAGCAGGAGCAGCTCAGCAACACAACCTGCTCCTCTGACTGCAAGGTCCAAAATGAGCTTGTGTGAGGTTCACTGGTTGGTTTCCTTTTGCTAAATTGTTACTTGTTTACTTAACTGCCTTTTATCAGGTTCATTGGTTTCACCTGGTTTTGCTTGTATTTAAGTTCTGTGGTTTCTTCCCTCTGGGCTCAGTCCTGACAAGGGAGTTAGTCTTGACTAGGTGCTTAGTCTCGACAAACCTGTTGCTGTGGTAGCTTGCCTTGACAAGCCGGTTGCCTTAGTGGTTGCTTGTCTTGAGCTCCTATGTCTATAACTGTTTATTTGTGTTCTGTTTTGCTTGTATTTGAGTTCTGTGGTTTTTCCCTTTGTTCTCGGTCTTGACAAGGTGCTGACAAGTTGCTCAGTCTTGATAAGGTGCTCAGTTTGGACAAGCCGGTTGCCCTGTGGCAGCTTGTCTCGAGCTCAGTCTTGACAAGCCGGTTACCTCACGGTAGCTTGTCTTGAGTTCCCATCTTGACAAGCTGGATGCCCTGTGGCAGCTTGTCTTGAGCTCAGTCTGGACAAGCTGGTTGCCTCACGGTAGCTTGTCTTGAGCTCCTATGTTTTGTAACTGTTTACCTGTGTGATTCTAGTAAAGTACTGTTATTCTGTTATTTAAGACTGCATATCTGCTTCTCGCCTCGTCTGTCTGCACTTGGGTCCAGAACCAGCTTCGCCCGGACAGCACGGCCCCGTGTCTACACGGCCCCGTGACAGCAACCCTGACACGAGAAGAAAAAAACCTAACGAAACGGCTCCTGATTTTTGCCGGTGGGTTGAGCATTCCGGACAGTTAACCTCCGGATAAACCAAAGTTTCCTGTAGTTACATATTCTGGTTACACTGTGGTGTAGTATGTGGTACAAGTTGGTATTGTGCAGTGGGTTGCCATTTTGTTTTACCTCCTTTTTTTAGTGTTTATGATGATTGTGTGCTATCCTGAACAGGGAGAAAAAGCAACAATTTGGGTTTTGTGAATGACCAGTTAATCTGCTGTTGGTGGTTGGTTGAGGGAGGCAATTGGATGAGGCTAGCAAACTTGACTTTGCATAGCCAACTGGCAAAAGATACTTTCATACCCTCAGTCTAGAGGGCTAGATTTTAACCCAGGTGCTCAAAGTGAAAGGCCTGTATCTAACAACCATCCTGTCCCTTGATAAACAGTTATATAGAATGTACAGCACAGAAACAGGCCCAACTAGTCTATGCTGCCATTTATGCTCCTCCTTCCACCCTCTTCATCTCACCCTATCAACATAACCTTCTATTCCTTTCTCCCTCATGTGCTTATCTAGCTTCCCCTTAAATACATCGATTTTATTCACATGAACTACTCCTTATGATAGCGAGTTCCACGTTTGAACCACCCTTTGGCGAAATAAATTTCTCTGAATTTCCCTACCGGATTTATTAGTGACTATATTTTATTTATGGCCCCTAGTTTTGGTCTCCCCACAGGAGTGGAAACCTCTTCTGTGTCTACCTTATCAAACCGCTTCATAATTGTAAAGATCTTTATCAGCTCGCTCCTCAGCCTTCCCTTTTCTAGAGAAAAGAGCCCTGGATTGTTCAGCCTTTTCTAATAGGTATAATCTCTCAGTTCTGATATCATCCTTGTAAAGCTTTTTTGTACTTTCTCCAGTGCCTCTATACCCTTTTTAGACCAGAACTGTGCACAGTTCTCCAAGTGCGATCATAAGAGTCGGAATTATTTTCATATTGTTGTGAAGTCGAGGGATTCCATCGATGGCTGGAAGGCACTGGGCTTCTCACAGTACAGTAGTCAGTGTTTAAAAATCCTTTCGGACACAAAAGAATCCAGCCGTAGTTGTCAAATAGCTAATGACCTTGACGCTTACAATTTATATTACAATATCCCTGAATCTTTCCTTTTTAATCACTTACTGGCGGGAGGTAGCTGCCAGGCAGCCCTTGTATCAGGAATTAGATAGAGCAGAAAGTGACAACGCAAAAGATACTGCACAGGAAATTTCATATTACTGAACAGCAGAAACGGTTGCCTGAAGAGGTAGTTTCGATCACATGAATGTGCGACCTGGATTCAATCACTCATTGACTGATATAAAAGGTAGAACAAAGTCGTCATTTTTAATATGTCGTCAGTCATTTACTTATTAAAATGTTTGCTGTAAAAGCTATTCCAGATGTTAATGATTTTGTTTCTTTATTTTTAAACAAAACAAAGCCCTTGCAATCACACTGAATGACCAAAGGTCTTTTTCCTGACTGAAGAGTGGTCTCGTCATAATTGATTTACCAAATAACACCACAAGTAAATAATGAAGTAATTGGTAAAAGAGCCAGCAATAAAAGCATATAATGCTGCATACACTCAGCAGGTCAGGCTGCATCTGTGGAGAGAGAAAGAGTTAGCGTTTCAGGTCGATGACCGTTCATCAGAACTGGAAAAAGTTTGAGATGTAACAGGTTTTAGGGAAATAGAGGCAGGGAAAGGGGGGAGGAACGAACAAAAGGGGAAGGTCTGTGATAGGGTGGAAGGCAGGAGAGATTAAATGACAAAAGGGATGCTGGGGCAAGGCAAAAGGAGATAGTAATGGGACAAGTAAAGAAACAAAAGATGGGTCTAGAGGAGGTGTAAATGGGAATAGCAGAATCATCAACAGCTGCCGTTCGAAAAAATGGGGGCAGGATTATGATTTGAAATTGTTGAACTCAATGTTGAGTCCGGAAGGCTGTATAGTGCCTAATCGAAAGATTAGGTGCTACATAAGAACATAAGACATAAGACGTATGAGCAGGAGTAGGTCATTTGGCCCCTCGAGCCTGCTCCGCCATTCAATAAGATCATGGCTAATCTGATCTTGGCCTCAACTCCACTTCCCTGCCCGCTCCCCATAACCCTTGACTCCCTTATCGTTCAAAAATCTGTCTCCACCTTGAATATATTCAATGACCCAGCCTCCACAGCTCTCTGGGGAAGAGAATTCCAAAGATTCACGACCCTCTGAGAGAAGAAATTCCTCCTCATTTCCATTTTAAATGGGTGGCCCCTTATTCTGAAATTATGTCCCCTAGTTCTAGATTCCCCCATGAGGGGAAACATCCTCCCTGCATCTACCCTGTCAAGCCCCCTCAGAATCTTATATGTTTCAATAAGATCCCCTCTCATTCTTCTAAACGCCAATGAGTATAGGCTCAACCTCTCTTCATAAGACAACCCCTTCATCTCCGGAATCAACCTCGTGAACCTTCTCTGAACTGCCTCCAATGTAAATATATCCTTCCTTAAATAAGGAGACCAAAACTGTACGCAGTACTCCAGGTGTGGTCTCACCAACACCCTGTATAGTTGTAACAGGACTTCCCTACTTTAATACTCCATTCCCTTTGCAATAAAGGCCAACACTCCATTTGCCTTCCTAATTATTTGCTGCACCTGCATGCTAACTTTTTGTAATTCATGTACAAGGACCCCCAGATCCCTCTGTACCTCAGCATTTTGTAATCTCTCCCCATTTAAATAATAATTTGCTTTTTTAAGTGGATAATCTCGCATTTTCCCACATTCTACTCCATCTGCCAGATTTCTGCCCACTCACTTAGCCTATCTATATCCCATTGGAGATTCTTTGTGTCCTCCACAGAATTTGCTTTCCCACCTATCTTTGTATCAGCAGCAAATTTGGCTACATTACACTTGGTCCCTTCATTCAAGTCATTAATATAGATTGTAAATAGTTGAGGCCCCAGCACTGATCCCTGTGGCACCCCACTAGTTACAGTTTGCCAACCTGAAAATGACCCATTTATCCCGACTCTCTGTTTTCTGTTAGTTAGCCAATCCTCTATCCATGCTAATATAATACCCCCAACCCCGTGAGCTCTTGTGCAGTAACCTTTTATGTGGCACCTTATCGAATGCCTTCTGGAAATCCAAATACACTACATCTACTGGTTCCCCTTTATCCGCCCTGATTGTTACATTCTCAAAGAACTCCAGCAAATTTGTCAAACATGATCCCCCTTTCATAAAACCATGCTGACTCTGCGTGACTGTATTATGATTTTTTAAATGTCCTGCTACCACTTCCTTAATGATGGACTCCAGCATTTTCCCAATGACAGATGTTAGGCTAACTGGTCTATAGTTGCCTGCTTTCTGTATCCCTCCTTTCTTAAATAGGGGCATCACATTTGCGGTTTTCCAGTCTGCTGGGACCTCTCCAGAATCCAGGGAATTTTGGTAGATTGCAACCAATGCATCCACTATCTCTGCAACCACCTCTTTTAAGACCCTAGGATGCAGGCCATCGGGTCTAAGGGACTTGTCCACCTTTAGTCCCATTAATTTGCCTAGTACGTTCTCTCTAGTGATAGAGATTGTTTTAAGTTTCCACCCCCCACCCCAATAGCCCCTTGATTATCCATTATTGGGATGCTTTTAGTGTCTTCGACCATGAAGCCCGATACAAAATATTTGTTCAAAGTCTCTGCCATTTCCCTGTTTCCCATTATTAATTCCCACAACTCATCCTCTAAGGGGCCAACATTTACTTTAGCTACTCTCTTCCTTTTTATATACCTGTAGAAGCTCTTACTATCTGTTTTTATATTTCTTGCTAGCTTACTCTCACAAGCTATCTTCTCTTTATCATTTTTTTGTCGTCCTTTGCTTGTTTTTAAAAATTTCCCAATCCTCTGGCCTTCCACTATTCTTTGCAACATTGTATGTCTTTGTTTTCAATTTGATACCATTCTTTACTTCCTTAGTTAGCCACGGATGGTTCATCCTTCTCTTAGAGTCTTTCTTTCTCACTGGAATATATCTTTGCTGAGAGTTATGAAATATCTCCTTAAATGTTTGCCACTGCTTTTCTACAGTCTTACCCTGTAATATATTTTCCCAGTCCACTTTAACCAAGTCTGCCTTCATACCTTTGTAATTACCTTTATTTAAGTTCAGGACACTAGTTTCAGATTTAGCTTTCTCACCCTCAAACTGAATTTGAAATTCTACCATGCTATGATCACTCTTCCCAAGAGGATCCTTCATTTCGAGATCATGAATTAATCCAGCTTCGTTACACATTACCAGATCTAAAATAGTCTGCTCCCTGGTTGTTTCCACAATGTATTGTTCCAAGAAATCATCCCACATACACGCTAAGAACTCTTCCTCAAGTCTACCTTTGCCAATTTGCTTTGTCCAATCAATATGAAGATTAAAATCTCCCATGATTATAGCCATACCTTTCTTACAAGCCTCTATTGTTTCTTGATTTATACTCTGTCCTACAGTGTGGCTACTGTTTGGGGGCCTGTAGACCACTCCCACCAGTGACTTCTTACCCTTATTATTTCTTATCTCCACCCAAACTGATTCGACGTCTTGATCTTCTAAGCCAATATAATTTCTCACTACTGCACTGATCTCATCCCTTATTAACAGAGCTGCACCACCTCCTTTTCCTTTCTGCCTATCCTTACGAAATGGCAAATACCCCTGAATATTCAGTTCCCAACCTTGGTCACCTTTCAACCATGTCTCTGTAATGGCTATCAGATCATATCCATTTATTTTTATTTGTGCTGTTAACTCATCTATCTTGTTACGAATGCTGCGTGCATTCAGATATAGAGTTTTTAATTTTGTCTTTTTACCAATTTTTCCCTACTCCGACCCCTCTTTGTGATGCACCTTTATGTGTATACGTTCTGTCCCTTCCTGTCACACCCTCATTATCATTAACCCTATCGCTACACTGCACTTTTGCCTTCTCATTTTTCTTTGACTTTTTACATTTCCGCTTAACGGATCCCTCCCTCCCCCCCACTATTTAGTTTAAAGCCTTATCTACAGCCCTAGTTATTCGATTTGCCAGGACACTGGTCCCAGCCTGGTTCGAATGAAGCCCTTCCTGACGGAACAGCTCCCTCTTACCCCAGTACTGGTGCCAGTGCCCCAAGAATCGAAACCCATTTCTCCTGCACCAATCTTTGAGCCACTCGTTCATCTCTCTGATCTTATTTACCTTATGCCAATTTGAACGTGGCTCAGGTAGTAATCCAGAGATTATTACCTTTGTGGTTCTGCTTTTTAATTTAGTCCCTAGCTGCTCATACTCCCTCAGCAGAACCTCTTTCTTTGTCCTACCTATGTCGTTGGTACCTACATGAACCATGACAATTTACTCTCCAGCCCAGAGGAGATGTCCTTTACCCTGGCACCAGGCAGGCAACACAGCCTTTGGGACTCACGCTCTTGGCTGCAGAGAACAGTGTCTATCCCCCTAACTATACTGTCCCCTACCACTACCACATTTCTTTTTGCTCCCCCCACTTGAATGCCTCCCTGTACCACGGTGCTGTGGTCAGTTTGCTCATCCTCACTGCAGTTCCTGCTCTTGCCCACGCAGAGTAAGAACCTCGTAACTGTTGGACAAGAGCAAGGGCTGAGGCTCCTTCACCACTACCTCCTGGGTCCCCATACCCGCCTCGCTTGTAGTCACACCCACCTGTCCCTGACCACAGACCAAATTTGAATGAATTAATCTAAGGGGTGTGACTGCCTCCTGGAACTCTCCCACTCCCTGATGTGTCTCAGTGTTTGAAGCTTGGACTCCAGCTCATCAACACGGCGCCAAAGTCCCTTGAGCAACCAACACTTACTGCAAATGTGGTCGCCGTGGACCTCAATGGTGTCCACCAGCTCCCACATGTTGCAGCAGTAACACGTCGCCTGCCCTGCCATCTCTAATGCATTTAATGAATTAAGGGCTAGAAATTCAGTAGGCTTTGCGCCCAGTTTTCGCCCAAAGAGGGCTTTTGCGCCACTTGCTGAGCTTTCGGCGATATTCAGCACTGCGGTAATGGCGCCGTTAGCCAGTAGCGCTGCGCCGCCACCGATGACGTCATCGGTGTGCGCAGTGCCCCGCTACCGCCCCGCTACCGGCCCGACCGCCATATTTAGTTGCGGCCGCCTCTTCCGCAGCGGCCGCAAACAGCGACCAGAAAACGGGGCCGTACTGTAGCCTTAGTGGGGCGCTTTAAGGTGGAGGTGCGGCCGGCTGCTTTTTCGGCGGCCGCCTGCCCGCACCTCCTTCCCCGGCCTCCTCCACCCACCCCCCCCGCGGCATTGCCGGCTGCTATCCGCGAACCCGGCACTTCTCCGTGGTGCCGGGCTCATTTGCCGGCACTATCCAGCGGCGATCTCCCCGTTGCAGGCACCTCCCCCTTAAGAGAAGGAGGAGGCTTGCAGTACCGCAGCCTGCCGCTCCGCAGCGGGTGGCGCAGCGGCGCCTAGAGCGCTGAAATTCAGTTTCAGCGCCCCAAGCGGGGGCGGGCACACCCTGGAATAGCGCCCGGTTCCGACTTGGGGCGCAAAAACTGAATATCTGAGGGGCGCAACTGGCTCCGCGCTCAGCGCTAACTTTTGGGCGCACGCCAGCTGGCGGGCCCAAAGTGAATTTCTAGGCCTAAGTGTTTAAGTTTTGAACGTTTAGTTTTTAATCCTGGCTCTTAATTTAAGCCGATGCCCAAAAAAAAGAGAGAAATACTGACCAACCAATCACTTCCCTGCTTTCCTCTGACGTCACACTTTGAATCCTTCTACTTACCCTCCCAGCTCGGTTGGCGATGCTCCGGGCTCGCTCTCTTGTAGTCCCGCTGGTCGGCTCAGTCGCGCCCTTTTATCTCCGACCCGATCTCTCGCTCTCTCTTGTTTACTCACAGAATCTCCCGCTCTGTTTACTCACAGAATCTCCCGCTCTGTTTACTCACAGAATCTCCCGCTCTGTTTACTCACAGAATCTCCCGCTCAGTTTACTCACAGAATCTCCCACCCTGTTTACTCACGGAATCTCCCGCTGTTTACTCACAGAATCTCCCGCTCTGTTTACTGACAGAATCTCCCGCTCTGTTTACTCACAGAATCTCCCGCCCTGTTTACTCTCAGAATCTCCCGCTCTGTTTACTCACAGAATCTCCCGCTCTGTTTACTCACAGAATCTCCCGCCCTGTTTACTCACAGAATCTCCCGCCCTGTTTACTCACAGAATCTCCCGCTCTGTTTACTCACAGAATCTCCCGCCCTGTTTACTCACAGAATCTCCCGCCCTGTTTACTCACAGAATCTCCCGCCCTGTTTACTGACAGAATCTCCCGCTCTGTTTACTCACAGAATCTCCCACCCTGTTTACTGACAGAATCTCCCGCTCTGTTTACTGACAGAATCTCCCGCTCTGTTTACTCACAGAATCTCCCGCCCTGTTTACTCACAGAATCTCCCGCTCTGTTTAATCACAGAATCTCCCGCCCTGTTTACTCACAGAATCTCCCGCTCTGTTTACTGACAGAATCTCCTGCTCTGTTTACTCACAGAATCTCCCGCCCTGTTTACTCACAGAATCTCCCGCTCTGTTTACTCACAGAATCACCCGCTCTGTTTACTCACAGAATCTCCCGCTCTGTTTACTCACAGAATCTCCCGCCCTGTTTACTCACAGAATCTCCCGCCCTGTTTACTCACAGAATCTCCCGCCCTGTTTACTCACAGAATCTCCCGCTCTGTTTACTCACAGAATCTCCCGTCCTGTTTACTCACAGAATCTCCCGCTCTGTTTAATCACAGAATCTCCCGCCCTGTTTACTCACAGAATCTCCCGCCCTGTTTACTGACAGAATCTCCCGCTCTGTTTACTCACAGAATCTCCCGCTCTGTTTACTCACAGAATCTCCCGCCCTGTTTACTCACAGAATCTCCCGCCCTGTTTACTCACAGAATCTCCCGCCCTGTTTACTCACAGAATCTCCCGCTCTGTTTACTCACAGAATCTCCCGCCCTGTTTACTCACAGAATCTCCCGTCCTGTTTACTCACAGAATCTCCCGCTCTGTTTACTCACAGAATCTCCCGCTCTGTTTACTCACAGAATCTCCCGCCCTGTTTACTCACAGAATCTCCCGCTCTGTTTACTCACAGAATCTCCCGCTCTGTTTACTGACACAATCTCCCGCCCTGTTTACTCACAGAATCTCCCGCTCTGTTCACTCACAGAATCTCCCACTCTGTTTACTCACAGAATCTCCCACCCTGTTTACTGACAGAATCTCCCGCCCTGTTTACTCACAGAATCTCCCGCTCTGTTTACTCAGAATCTCCCGCTCTGTTGACTGACAGACTCTCCCGCTCTGTTTACTCACAGAATCTCCCACCCTGTTTACTCACAGAATCTACCGCTGTTTACTCACAGAATCTCCCACCCTGTTTACTCACAGAATCTCCCGCTCTGTTTACTCACAGAATCTCCCGCCCTGTTTACTCACAGAATCTCCCGCCCTGTTTACTCACAGAATCTCCCGCTCTGTTTACTCACAGAATCTCCTGCTCTGTTTACTCACAGAATCTCCCGCTCTGTTTACTCACAGAATCTCCCGCCCTGTTTACTGACAGAATCTCCCGCTCTGTTTACTCACCGAATCTCCCGCTCTGCTTACTCACAGAATCTCCCGCTCTGTTTACTCACAGAATCTCCCGCTCTGTTTACTCACAGAATCTCCCGCCCTGTTTACTCACAGAATCTCCCACCCTGTTTACTCACAGAATATCCCGCCCTGTTTACTCACAGAATCTCTCGCTCTGTTTACTCACAGAATCTCCCGCCCTGTTTACTCACAGAATCTCCCGCCCTGTTTACTCTCAGAATCTCCCGCTCTGTTTACTCACAGAATCTCCCGCCCTGTTTACTCACAGAATCTCCCGCCCTGTTTACTCACAGAATCTCCCGCCCTGTTTACTCACAGAATCTCCCGCCCTGTTTACTCACAGAATCTCCCGCTCTGTTTACTCACAGAATCTCCCGCCCTGTTTACTCACAGAATCTCCCGCTCTGTTTACTCACAGAATCTCCCGCCCTGTTTACTCACAGAATCTCCCGCCCTGTTTACTCACAGAATCTCCCGCTCTGTTTACTCACAGAATCTCCCGCCCTGTTTACTCACAGAATCTCCCGCTCTGTTTACTCACAGAATCTCCCGCTCTGTTTACTCACAGAATCTCCCGCTCTGTTTACTCACAGAATCTCCTGCTCTGTTTACACACAGAATCTCTCGCTCTGTTTACTCACCGATTCTCCCGCTCTGTTTACTCACCGATTTTCCCGCTGTTACTTGAGCTTACATTGAGCTTCATTGGGACAGTGTAGGAGGCGAAGGACAGAGAGGTCAGAGTGGGAGTGGAGCGGAGAATTAAAGTGACACTACAATTAAAGAACCAGAGGTGAGATTTGTACTATTTTTTTTTTATGCAGTGAGTTGTTGTGATCTGGAATGCACCGCCTGAAAAGGTGGTGGAAGCAGATTCAATAGTAACTTTCAAAAGGGAATTGGATATAGAGGTGAAAAGGAAACACTTTGCAGGGCTATGGGGAGAGAGCGAAGAAGTGCGACTAATTGGCTAGCTCTTAAAAAGAGCTGGAGGCATGATGGGCTGCTTGGCCTCCTTCTGTGCTGCATGAATATAGAATCACAGGCCAGAGTTTTAACTTTTTGACCCGCCAGGGGTGGGGGTTGGGGGAGGGTCTGGTAGCACGTGGGAAACCAGAAGTGAATGTAGCCCAGGTTTTCTGACCAATTAACATGAGCAGGTGCATTGACGACTCACATTCAGTCGATTTCAACTCCACTGTTTAAAGGGACACTGCAAAGATGATAGTTGAAGGATTGTGGAGGTGGGGGAAATAGAGCAACGTTCCAAGGTCTCTCTGATCACCTGCACTTCTCAATGTCCTATGATTTATTGTGTATTCCGTTGCCTTGTCAGTCCTCCCCAAGTGCATTACCTCACACTTCTCCGCATTGAATTCCATTTGCCACTGTTCTGCCCACCTGACCAATTTATTGATATCTTCCTGCAGTCTACAGCTTCCTTCTTCATTATCAACCACACGGCCAATTTTTGCATCATCTACAAACTTCTTAGTCATACTTCCTACATTCAAGTCCAAATCATTGATATATACCACAAAAAGCAAAGGAGTACAGGAGTAAAAAAGTCTTACTCCAGTTATATAGGGCCTTGGTGAAACCACACCTGGAGTACTGTGTACAATTTTGGTCTCCTTGCCTAAGGAAGGATATACTTGCCATAGAGGGAGTGCAATGAAGGTTCACGAGATTGATTCCTGGGATGGCGGGACTGTCGTATGAGAAGAGATTGAGTAAACTAGGCCTGTATTCTCTTGAATTCAGAAGAATGAGAGGGGATCTCATTGAAGCATACAAAATTATTACAGGGCTTGATAGGCTGGATGCTGGGAGAATGTTTCCCTTGGCTGGGGAGTCTAGAACCAGGGGCCACAGCCTCAAGATAAAGGGTAGGCCATTCAGGACTGAGATGAGAAGAAATTTCTTCACACAGAGGTTGGTGGATCTTTGGAATTCTCTACCCCAGAGGGCTGTGGAGGCTCAGTCACTGGGTATATTCAAAACAGAAGTCGATAGATTTCTGACTAGTAAGGGCATCAAAGGATATGGCGATAGGGCCGGTGAATGGAGTTGAGGCAGAAGATCAGTTATGATCTCATTGAATGGTGGAGCAGGCTCGAAGGGCCAAATGGCCTACTCCTGCTCCTATTTCTTATGTTCTTATGGATCCAGCACTGAGCCCTGCGGAACCCCACTGGAAACAGCCTTCCAGTCACAAAAACACCCTTCGACCATTACCCTTTGTTTCCTGCCTCTGAGCCAATTTCGAACCCAACATGCCATTTTGCCTTGGATCCCATAGGCTTTTACTTTCGTGACCAGTCTGCCATGGGGCTAGAGTCCTGGCAAATCAAATAACTAGGGCTGTAGAGAGGGCTTTAAACTAAATAGTGGGGGGGAGGATCCAGGTGAGCAGGAAAATAAAAAGTCAATGAGAAATGAGAAAGAAATAGAGCAGGCTAGAAATGGGGGAAATACTAACCAGACTGTGCAGGAAGGGACAAAATGTTTAAAAATAAGAGTGTAACAGAACAAAAGGCCAAAACAAGGAAAAATGGTAAAAAGGCAAAGTTAAAAGCTCTCTATCTGAATGCACGCAGCATTTGTAACAAGATAAATGAGCTGATGGCACAAATAGATACAAATGGGTATGATCTGATCGCCATTACAGAGACGTGGTTGCAAGGCGACCAAGGCTAGGAACTGAATATTCCAGGGCATATGATAATTTGGAAGGATAGAAAGAAAGGAAAGGGAGGTGGGGTGGCTTTGTTGGTAAAAGATGGGATCAGTGCAGTGGTGAGAAGTGATATTGGCTCAGAAGATCAAGATGTAGAATCGGTTTGGGTGGAGATAAAAAATAATATGGGGAAAAAGTCTCTGGTGGGCGTAGTCTACAGGCCCCCGAACAGTAGCAAAGCTGTTGGACAGAGTATAAATCAACAAATAATGGATGCCTGTAAAAAAGGTATGGTAATAATCATGGGTGATTTTAATCTCCATATTGATTGGACAAATCAATTTGGCCATGGTAGCCTAGAGGAGGAGTTCATAGAGTGCATCTGGGATGTTTTCCTAGAACAGTATGTAATGGAACCAACCAGGGAGCAGGCTATCTTGGATCTGGTACTATGTAATGAGACAGAATTAATAAATGATCTCAGAGTAAAGGATCCTCTAGGAAAGAGTGATCATACCATGGTTGAATTTCAAATTCAGTTGGAGGGTGAGAAAGTTGTATCCCAAACCAGTGTCCTGATCTTAAACAAAGGCAATTATAATGGCATGAGGGCAGAACTGGCTAAAGTGGACTGGGAAAACAAATTAAAGGGTAAGAAAGTTGAAATGCAGTGGCGGACATTTAAGGAGATATTTCATAACTCTCAACAGAAATATATTCCAGTGAGAAAGAAAGATTTTAAGAGAAGGGAGCACCATCCGTGGCTAACTAAGGAAGTAAAGGATGGTATCAAATTGAAAACGAAGGCATACAATGTTGCCCAGATTGGTGGGAGACGAGGATTGGGAAACTTTTAAAAACCAGCAAAGGATGACTAAAAAAATAATAAAGAGAGAGAAGATGAATTATGAGAGTAAGCTGGCAAGAAACAATAAAACAGATAGTAAGAGCTTCTACAGGTATATAAAAGGGAAGAGGGTAGCTAAAGTAAACGTTGGTCCCTTAGAGGATGAGACTGGGAATTAATAATGGGGAACGGGGAAATGGCAGAGACTCTGAACAAATATTTTGCATCTGTCTTCACTGTAGAAGACACTAACAACATACCATTAATGGATAATCAAATGGCCACAGGGTGTCACGGGGGTGCTGGTGGACCCAAGCGCAGGCCGGTAACCAGAGGCTTGAGACTGGGAAAAACTTGAAAGATGCTTCGCTAGAGACTCGAGAACACAGGAGACACAGCTAGAGCTGTTACTTGCAGGCAGGTGAACCCAGGACTGAGCCCAGAGGACAGGAAACAGGAAGCTTAAATAACGGGCCTGATTGGTCACATGACACAATTATTCAAATGAGACACAGGAGAGCCAAATACTTTAACAAGACACAGGTGAGGAGAGGTCCAAAGGCATGGCAGCAGTGCACTGAGGCCTCCAAAACCGCCCTCAGGCGGCCGGCAGAGGGAAGCGCAGCTGGGACCCCTGATACAGGGAGTGGGGAACTAAAGACAATCACTATCACTAAGGAAATAGTACTTGGTAAAATAATGGAACTAAAAGACGACAAGTCCCCTGGACCAGATGGCCTGAATCCCAGGGTCTTACTAGAAGTGGCTGTAGAGATAGTGGATGCATTGGTTGCAATATACCAAAATTCCCTGGACTCTGGAGAGGTCCCAGCGGATTGGAAAACCGTTAATGTAACACCCCTATTTAAGAAAGGAGGGAGAGAGAAAGCAGGGAACTATAGGCCAGTTAGCCTAACATCTGTCGTTGGGAAAATGCTGGAGTCCTTCATTAAGGAAGCAGTAGCAGGGCATTTAGAAAAACATAATGCAGTCAAACAGAGTCAGCATGGTTTTAGGAAAGGGAAATCATGTTTAACAAATTTGCTGGAGTTCTTTGACGATGTAACAAGCAGGGTGGACAAGGGTGAGCCAGTGGATGTGGTGTATTTGGATTTCCAGAAGGCATTCGATAAGGTGCCACATAAAAGGTTACTGCATAAGATAAGAGCTCACGGAGTTGGGGGTAATATATTAGCATGGATAGAGAATTGTCTAACTAACAGAAAGCAGAGAGTCGGGATAAAGGGGTCATTTTCCGGTTGGCAAACAGTAACTAGTGGGGTGCCACAAGGACCGGTGCTGGGGCCCCAACTATTTACAATCTACATTAATGATTTGGGTGAAGGGATCGAGTGTAATGTAGCCATGTTTGCGGATGATACAAAGATGGGTGGGAAAGCAAGTTGTGCAGAGGCCTCAAAGGGATATAATCAGGCAAGTTGAGTGGGCAAACATTTGGCAGATGGAGTATAATGTGGGAAAGTGCGAGGTTATCCACTTTGGCAGGAAAAATAAAAAATCAAATTATTATTTAAATGGAGAGAGATTACAAAATGCTACAGTTCAGAGGGACCTGGGGATCCTTGTGCATGAAACACAAAAAGTTAGCATGCAGGTACAGCAAGTAATCAAAAAGGCAAATGGAATGTTGGCCTTTATTTCAAGGGGGTTGGAGTATAAAAGCAGGGAAGTCCTGCTACAACTGTACAGGGTATTGGTGAGACCACACCTTGAGTACTGCGTACAGTTTTGGTCTCCTTATTTAAGGAAGGATATACTTGCATTGGAGGCGATTCACTGGGTTAATTCCAGAGATGAGGGGTTTGACGTATGAGGAAAGGTTGAGCAGGCTGGGCCTATACTCATTGGAATTTAGAAGAATGAGAGGTGATCTTATCGAAACATATAAGATACTGAGAGGGCTCGACAGGGTAGATGCAGAGAGGATGTTTCCCCTCATGGGGAAATCTAGAACTCGCGGGCACAGTCTCAGAATAAAGGGTCGCCCTTTTAGAACTGAGATGAGGGGGAACTTCTTCTCTCAGAGGGTCGTAAATTTGTGGAATTCTCTGCCCCAGAGAGCCGTGGAGGCTGGGTCATTAAATACATTTAAAGTAGAGATAGACACATTTTTGCAAGATAAGGGAATGAAAGGTTATGGGGACCGGGCTGTGAAGTGGCTTTGAGCCCTAGATCAGCCATGATTTTATTGAATAGCAGAGCAGGCTCGAGGGGCCAAGTGGCCTATTCCTGCTCCTATTTCTTATGTTCTTATGCGGGACCTTATCAAAAGCCTTACTAAAATCCATATAGACTACATCAAACACACTACCCTCATCAACCCTCCTTGTTACCTCCTCAAAAAATTTAATCAAGTTAGTCAGACACGACCTTCCCTTAACAAATCCATGCTAACTGTTCCTGATTAATCTGTGTCTTTCTAAATGAAGATTTATCCTGTCCCTCCCTGTGGGCAGCCGACTGCGAAATCCTGGAAATGTCTCCTGCAGATCCTTGGAAGGAGCCTGAGGTGAAGCAGTTGAGGGCGGTGGTCACTTTGACAGCCACTGGTAAAGCGTGGCCACCAGGTCCACTTGGCCGCAGGACTTGTTGCAGCAGGCTACAAATGTCTGCCTCGACCTAACGCGATACCCTGAGCCTCCTGAGGCACTGGTGTTCAGACATGTCCTGTAATCTGACCCTCTGCCTATATACCCTGTGTTGGGGGGTATCGCTTCCTGCAAGCTGCACCTCTGTGCTCATCCCCTCTCTCCTGTGGTGCGGCAGGCCTGTCAGGAGAAGGCTGCTGCTGCTGGTGCTGCTGGTGCTGTTGCTGCTGCTGCTCCTGTTGGTGCTGCTGGTGCTGTTGCTGCTCCTGCTGGTGCTGCTGACGATGTTGCTGCTGCTGCTCCTGCTGGTGCTGCTGGTGTTGTTGCTGCTCCTGCTGGTGCTGCTGGTGCTGTTGCTGGTGCTGCTGGTGCTGGTGCTGCTCCTGCTGGTGCTGTTCCTGCTCCTGCTGGTGCTGCTGGTGATGTTGCTGCTGCTGCTCCTGCTGGTGATGTTGCTGCTCCTGCTGGTGTTGCTGGTGCTGTTGCTGCTGCTGCTGCTGCTGCTCCTGCTGGTGCTGCTGGTGATGTTGCTGCTGTTGCTCATCTTGGTCCTCATCTGAGGTCCAAGGTGAAACAGCACAAGCGGTACCCATGCTGATCTGATATAAGACAGAAGTAAAGTGAAGCTCAGACACACAAACCTCCAAAGTAGTGGAATTCACCTCCAAGGTTGTAGAAATCATCTCCAGATTTGTAGATATCATCTGAAGAGTACTGAAAGCAAACTCTCAGGACAAGTGCTGTGAGCAAAAGCGTTTGGCTTAGCCAAGGAGGCAGGTGTGAGGCCTTAGTACCTGTGGGAATTTTTGCCTGTCATTTGTTCAGCCCCCTCAATTGCCGCTGTGCTCTTGCCTTGCTTTCACTGGCGAGGTCCTCAAAGCCCGGGAAACCCGTGCAGTCACAGTTAAAGTTTAAAACCCCTGTTAAAAAAAGCTGCTACAGGAAACTTTCTGATATCCGGCACTGACGGGACCGAGCTGGTGCCGTACCATCAAAAGTGCCGGACATACCAGCATTAATGTTGTAACATACGGAACTGAAAAGCTCCGTGTGAATCAACAAACCCTGTTGCTTAGCAACAGCTTCAAAACAGTCGGCTGCAGCTGCAAGCGTCTCTAGCTGAAGCTGTTGCTATAGCTACAGACCTTGCAGTGCCTGACTGGGTAAAAATAAGCAACGAGAACTAAAAACACTTACAGAAAACGGTTCCTGATTTTTGCCGTTAGATCGAGTATTCCGGACATATCACCTCCGGATAAACCAAAGTTTCCTCTAATTACCTCTTAAGATATTGAAATTGGCAACCCGCCTCTCCCGAGGGGGATCCTCGCACGCAGCGGAACGCGGTGCAGTTAAATGCAGAATTCGACGGGTTGGAGCCAGCATCCCGACGTACTGTTAGTTTCAGCGCTTTCAACCACCCACTCGTTCACAAACCCACTCGCTCTTTGCAGTAAACATTCCCCCCAGAGAATCTATGATTCTACATTGAATCTTGCTCTTCAACTTAAAAATAAACTTTTATTGGTCTGTTCAGAAATGTTTCATTCTACCAGTCATTTCACTTATTAATTCACTAAAATAAATATTCAAATGTGCAGGAAGCCAAAAAATATTTCAAATGGGCATAGGATTTTATTTCAAAAGGCTGTTTGTTTTTGTAGTAAGCACTGTTTCCTGAGGCTTTACTGGGGTTTATTTTGTATAAATAAAGGTTTCAGAATGTTCTTTCCAGTTTTGTTTTCTCAGTGATTTTTGATTTAAACCAAGATCCATAGTCGCAATGCAGTCGTCATTATGTTGTGATCTCAAATTATAAGCCGAACACTGTAACAAGGAAATTGCGTAAAAAATGTTTTCCTCATCTCGCCTCTGGTTCTTTTGCCAATTACCTTAAATCTGTGTCCTCTGGTTACCGACCCTTCTGCCACTGGAAACAGCTTCTCCTAATTTACTCTATCAAAACCGTTAATGATTTTGAACACCTCTATTAAATCTCCCCTTAACCTTCTCTGCTCTAAGGGGAACAATTCCATCTTCTCCAGTCTCTCCACACAACTGAAGTCCCTCATCCCTGGTACCATTCTAGTAAATCTCCCCTGCACGCTCTCTAAGCCCTTGACATCCTTACTGAAGTGCAGTGCCCAGAATTGGCCACAATACTCCAGCTGGGGTCTAACCAGTATTGTATAAAAGTTTAGCATAACTTCCTTGCTTTTATACTCTATTTATAAAGCCATGGATCTTATATGGCCTTTTTAACAGCCTTCTCACTTGTCCTGCCACATTCAAAGATTTATGTACGTACACTACCAAGTCTCTTTGTTCCTGCACCCCATTTAAAATTGTACCATTTAGCTTATATTGCCTCGCCTCATTCTTCCTACCAAAATGAATCACTTCACACTTCTCTGTTAAATTTCATCTGCCATGTGTCTGCCCATTTCACAAGTCTATCAATGTCCTCCTGAAGTCTGTTACTATCCTCCTCACTGTTCACTACATTTCTGAGTTTCATATCATCTGCAAACTTTGAAATTATGCCCGTATATCCAAGTAAAGTTCGTTAATATATATCCAAAAGAGCAGTGGTCCGAATACCGACCCTTGGGGGACACCACTGCATACCTCCCTCCAGTCTGAAAAACAACCGTTCACCATTACTCCAATTCCGTATCCGTCCAGCCACTGCTCCCCTATGCTAACCAGTCTATTATGTGGTACTTTATCAAACATAAATATCAACAGTATTAGAGCATAAAGACTGTACTCTCCACGTAATTCTGATCCCTCATATTAGTAAAAGAAAATGGGGGACAGACAGGCGTTTCTGTAACCGTCATCGTGGGTCCCGCATGGTGTGTTGCCTCCCTGGTGCCAGGGTAAAGGACATCATGGAGAGGGTGCAGAATATTCTGCAGGGGGAAGGGAGTGAGCCAGAAGTTGTGGTACACGTCGGTTACGTCCGTGAATAATTGAGACACGGACAGCAGGAGTGAACAAAATAAGTCTTTCCTGGTGGAAGTCCATAGTGAAAACTAAAAACACAGAGGCTCACTAGCGCCTTTTATACAGGGGTGGTCACTGCCGGTACTGCAGTCTGAGACCAGTTATTCTCTTAAAGGGACATACACAACAATTCCTCCCCTTTTAGATAAACAGTACATAACATTCATTTAACAACTAAATGATAACTAATTACAATCACAATTACTGTTGCTAGATACATTGGTTAAGTTTAAGCAATTATAAGTTCAGTCTTTGAGGAGGCTTCCTGATTCTGTCTGGATAACACCTCTTTGGGGTATCAGGTTCTTCTGGCAATGTTGAGTCGGGATCAATGTCGTCGTTTGGTTCATCTGCTTCCAATATTACCGGATCTGCGGTAGCTGCAATTGGAACGTCGATTTCATTACCAGGTGTATCAGATCGTGGTGTGGAGTTGACGTTTTCCAGTGACTCTAGAATCTGGTCAGCATGGCGTCTTACAATGCTCTCCCCAACGTCCACGGTATACATGAGAGGTCCTTGTCGTGTACAAATCGTTCCTGGCTGCCATTTCTCAGTGCGGTAGTCCCGGGCCAAAACTGGTTGACCTATCTTAAAACTCTTGGTCGGCCTTTCATTCATATTCTGAAACTGCCTGTTCTCCACATCTCTTCGGACGTTTGGCTTAACCAAATCCAAGCGGCATCGTAGTCTTCGATTGAAGAACATCATGGCTGGAGTTTGGCTGGTAACCGCATGTGTCGCATTCCGGTAGGCAAACAAGAAGTTGTCCACCTTGTGTTGTAGGGGTATATCTTCATTACACATTGCCTTGATAGCCTTCTTGAATGTTTGGACAAACCTCTCAGCCAATCCATTAGTGGCTGGATGATATGGGGCAGATGTGTAATGCTTAACACCATTGTTCTTTAAGAACCTCCGGAACTCTTCAGAAACAAACTGTGGTCCATTGTCAGAGCAAATCTGTTCAGGAAGCCCATTCCTGGCGAATATGGTTCATAAAACTGTGATAGTTTTTTCCGTGGTGGTTGAGGACATTTTTATTACCTCTGGCCACTTTGAATGTGCATCCACCGCAATTAAAAACATCGAGTCCATGAAGGGACCAGCAAAATCAATGTGCACCCTTTGCCATGGAGATGAGGGCCACTCCCATAGATGCAGAGGAGCTTGCGGTGGGGCGTTTTGGACCTTCTGGCATCCTGCACAGCTCTTGGTCATCTCTTCGATTTCTCTATCAATTCCCAGCCACCACACAAACGCTCTGGCTAAGTTCTTCATTTTTACCCCACCCAGATGACCCTCATGAAGCTCATTGAGCACTCTATCCGTCAACTTAGGTGGAATTACTACTCTGGATCCACACATCAAGGTTCCCCTGCACACTGACAGCTGTTCTCTTCTCGGCGAGAATGCTGGCAGCAGTGGTTCGCCATGTGCTGGCCATCCCTTCACCGTTAAATCATAGACCCGTGATAGTGTCGGGTCATTCCGTGTTTTTTTTCTATGTTTGCATTCGTCACAGGGAGACATTCGACTATGGTCGAGTGGAATAACTCCATTGGATCCACTGCAAGATCTTCTTCTTCCACCGTCGGCAACGGTAGACGTGACAATCCATCAGCATTTCCATGCTGTTTAGTTCCTTTGTACTCGATGTCATATTGGTGTGCCCCTAGGAAAAGGGACCATCTCTGCAGCCGTTGTGCTGTCATTATCGGTACGCCCTTCTGAGGGTTGAAAATGGAGACAAGAGGTTGATGATCGGTTAGTAGAGTAAATTTTTGACTGTGCAGGTAGTGATTGAACTTCTTCACCCCCCACACTAGGCTGGGGGCCTCTCTGTCAATCTGGGCGTAGTTACGCTCGGCAGATGTTAACGAGCGTGACGCAAAAGCTATCGGCCTCTCTAAACCATCAAGGAATTTATGTGACAGTACCGCCCCAATGCCGTAGGGAGACGCATCACACGCCAGCCTGATTGGCAGTGCTGGGTTGTAGTGAGCCAAAACTTCCCTTGAAGTGATTAAGTCCTTACTCTTCTGAAAAGCACGCTTACAATCATCGCTCCATTTCCATGCTACCCCCGTTCATAGCAGGGCGTTCAGTGGGTGCAGAATTGTCGACAAATTCGGCAAAAACTTATGATAGTAATTCACCAATCCGAGGAATGACCTCAGTTGCGACACATTTTCAGGCGCTGGGGCCTTAACAACCGCTTCAATTTTGTCAGGGGACTTATGTAACCCCTCTTCATCAATCACGTGGCCACAATACGATATCTGTTTCTTAAAAAATTCGCACTTGGGGCGGTTGGCTCGCAGCCCATGTTCCCATAGTCTAGTGAGCACCTGTTCTAGGTTGTTAAGGTGTTCACTTTCATCTTCACCTGTTACAAGGATGTCATCCAAGTAACACTGAGTCCCCGGAATCCCTTGCAGGACTTGTTCCATCGCTCTTTGCCATATCGCCGGAGCCGATGCTACTCCGAATACCAATCGATGATACTGGTAAAGACCTTTGTGAGTGTTTATCGTGAGATACTTCCTAGAGGACTCTTCAACCTCCATCTGCAAATATGCTTGTGCTAGCTCAATCTTTGTAAAACGCTTCCCTCCAGACAGTGAGGCGAAGATGTCTTCTATCCTTGGAGGAGGATATTGTACTGTGTGAAGGACTGGGTTCACCGTCACCTTGAAATCCCCACAGATGCGAGTCTTCCTTGGCTCTCCGGACTTATTGCTTAACGTTTTCTTCATGACAGGAATGATGGGTGTCGCCCACTCGCTCCAGTCGACCTTAGACAACACGCCCGCCTTCTCCAGATTCTCCAGCTCTGCCTCGACGGCTGGGCGAATTGCATATGGTACCGGTCTTGCTTTGAAAAACTTGGGAACTGCATTCTCTTCTATTTTTATCGAGGCGGTTACGCCTTTAAGCGTGCCCAGTTCTTGTTGAAATACCTCTTTGGCATTAGCTAAGATTGTTGACAGTCGTCCAGGAGTGACGTCTTCATCGTTTTTACCGTCCACCGTCATTGCATGAATGGAATGCCAATCTAAGTTTATCTTCCTGATCCATTCCCATCCCAATAATGGTAGTCCACCATTTGGCAGTATGTAGAGATACAATTTCTGTATTTTCTTGCCATTGTATTCTACAGGCACCCTTATTTTTCCTCTGGGGTATACTTTTTGCCCCGTATACGTCGTCAAGACGATGGATGTCTCTCTCAAGGGTATGTGTGAAAATAGCCGCTCGTAGTCTCGTCGATTCATGACGGTTAGCGCTGATCCTGTATCCAATTCCATTTTAACTTGGACCCTGCTATTGTGAGGGTGACCCAAATGGTTCGGTGATCCTCTTTTGCGATTACATTGTGAAGTTTGAGACAGCTTAGTCTACTGTTCCCGGATTCACTATCGCTCATCTGGTCTTCGGAACTACTGTCCGTCATCTTTTGTACTTTCTTGTACGGTTCCTTAGTAGCCTTTTTGTTGTCGCTGGTCTTCTTCCCAGACCTGCAAACTCGTGCAATGTGTCCCATCTTCCCGCATTGCCTGCATATTTTGTCTTTGGACCAGCAGTCCTTCTGGTCATGGTTAGTTCTGCCGCAGCGATAACATTTTGCAAATCCCCGTGTCATTTCGTGGGTGCCGTATTCCTGTGGTTTTTGTTGAATTTCTGCAGCTCCCCTGGCTGCTGCTTCATACGATACTGCCACACTGAAAGCCTTATCTAGCATCAGCTCTTTCTCTGAGAGTAACTTCTTCTGTGTTCCTTCACTCAGGAGTCCACAGACAAATTTGTCCCATAGGGTATCTGCCAGTCCTGCTCCGAACTGGCAGTGCTTTGATAGCTTGCGTAGTTCCGTAAGACACTCAGCATTGCTCTCATCTTTGTGTTGAGTTCTCCTGTGGGATTTAAATCTTTCTGCTATCAACAGCGGTGCAGGGTTTAAGTGTTCCTGTAGGACAGCAACAATTTCGTTAAAACTCTTCGCCTTCGGTTTGGCTGGAGTAATCAGGTCCCGCAATAGGCCGTACGTTTTAGCGCCCATTAAGTTTAGCAATATCGATGCCTTTTTCCCCTCCGCTATTTCGTTTGCCTCGAAATATACCTCGACTCTTTCCACATACGTGGTCCAGTCCTCTATTGTATTATCAAAAGCAGTGATACAGCCAGTCTTCGGCATCTTGCAAATCTAAAATGGCACCTACCGCGCTTTGCCTTCTTCCCCGATTTAACAAAATGGCGCCTCCCGCGCTTTGCCTTCTTCCCCGCTGTTGTTAGCGCTGCTTTCCACGTTTTCTTGCGCGTTTAATATTGATTTTTTTTTCTTTTATTATTTTCCCATCGTGGAGCGGACCCTCTGGGACACTTCCCTCCCTCTTCTTAGGTCCGAACGCTGCCCGGCTTCGAAGCACCGGCCGCGCCCTGTGTGCTCCACCCTCTCTCTCTCTCTTTGCTTCCCGACTCGCTGCCTGGCCCCGTTGAAAAGCCACCCGATCGAGCTCTAGCCCGCCGCAGCCCAGGAAGGATCAGTGCACTACCTGCCACCAGCCCGATTAGCTGGGAAACCACAGACCGAGGAACCAAGCCTGGCTCTGGACAGTCTCTCCTGCAAGTTTTCAATCCGACGATTTGGAGGGCGGTTGCCCACGGTCGACGCCCGTTTCTCGAGTTTCTTTGGATTTTATTTATTTTTATTTTATTTTTCTTATTTCTTCTGGCTTTGACCTTCAATAACATCATCTGAGGTGCTGCCGAGTTGCAGGTAAGTTCGTTTCTTACTCGTCGCCAGTGTTACATCCGTGAATAATTGAGACACGGACAGCAGGAGTGAACAAAATAAGTCTTTACTGGTGGAAGTCCATAGTGAAAACTAAAAACACAGAGGCTCACTAGCGCCTTTTATACAGGGGTGGTCACTGCCGGTACTGCAATCTGAGACCAGTTATTCTCTTAAAGGTACATACACAACACCGACGACATAGAGAGGGCAGGTATTGAGGTCCTACAGTCAGACTTTCAGGAGCTAGGGAGGAAGTTAAAAAGTAGGACCTCAAAGGTAGTAATCTCTGGATTACTCCCAGTGCCACACACCAGCGAGAGTAGAAATGGGAAGATAGGGAGGATCAATGCATGGCTTGAGGCATGGTGCAGGAGAGAGGGCTTCAGATTCCTGGGGCATTGGGAGCAGTTCTGGGGCAGGAGGCACCTATTCAAAAGGGACGGGTTGCACCTCAACAGGACTGAGACCAATGTCCTCGCGAGGAGGCTCACCAGTGTGGTTGGGAGTGTGGTGTATGTGCCTTTAAGAGCAATTATGGCGTATGTGCCTTTAAGAGCCCCAGGTGTGCGTAATGCCGGTAATTGCCACTTGGGCTATATAAGCCTGTGTATTTTGTATATCCTTTAGAAACCCCCCCCCAGACTTGCTTAGTAAATACCTATGAACCAACTCCTGTCTTCAGTGTCTTTATCTACACACGGACACTACAGTGGCGACGAAGTGGAAACGGACTTACCTGCAATTCGGCAGCACCTCAAGGACATCGATTCCTCGAGCGTCCAGAAGACTCAAGGAAGTAAGAGAAACTGTGGTTTCACCAGCTGGCCAAGCTGGTGACAGGTACTGCGCTAATCCTTCCTGGGCGTCAGGCTGGAGCTCCAGCGGTGGGCTCTACAGCTGAGACAGGCAGCAAAATCGGAGGCAAGCAATAACGGACTGGGAGGGTGCACTCGAGAGACGGCCGGCGCGGCAAGCAGGTCAGCATTTAGACCTCCGTCGGGAACGAGTCTCCAACAGTGAATAAACGGAAACCACAGTAAAACAGCGTTGTTATCGGTAGCAGCGGCGGGAAAGCGCGGGAAGCGCCATATCGTTGCTACAGAGAGAAAAAAAAAAGCGCGGGAAGCGCCATATCTTTTCTGAAATGCCTAAATCTGGTAATATTGAGGCTTTTGATGGCGAAATAGAAGATTGGACCACATACGTGGAAAGAGTAGAGGTTTATTGCACTGCAAATGGAATAACAGATGAAAAAAAAGCTTCAGTACTTCTGAACTTAATGGGCGCGAAGGCATACGGGCTGTTACGAAATTTAATCACTCCAGCCAAACCAAAGGACAAGACTTTTAAAGAAATTGTTGATACCCTGCAGGAGAATTTAAACCCAACACCGCTGCTGATAGCGGAACGATTCAAGTTCTTCAAGAGAAATCAACACAAGAATGAAAGTAACGCTGATTACCTAAACGAATTAAGAAAGCTATCAAAGTACTGCCAATTCGGAGCAGGACTATCGGATTATCTTCGAGACAAATTTGTTTGCGGTCTCTTAAGTGAAGGAACACAAAAAAAACTGCTTTCTGAAAAAGATTTAACATTGGACAAAGCTTTCAGTATGGCTGTATCATATGAAGCAGCAGCAAAAGGAGCTGCAGAGATACAACAAGAGACACAGGACTTCGGCACCCATAAAATGACACAGGAGTTCGGAAGATGTTATCGCTGCGGCAGATCCACCCATAACCAGAGGGACTGCTGGTTCAAGGGCAAAGCATGCAGGCAATGTGGTAAGATTGGACACATTGCACGGGTATGCCAATCTGGACAAAATAAATCCACTGACAGAAAACAAAAAATCAATAAAGAAAAGTACAGGAAGGTACAAATGATGACGGACAATAGCTCCGAAGACCAGAATAGCGATAGCGACTCCGGAAACAAGAGACTAAGCTGTCTCAAATTACATAATGTACTTGCCAAAGAGGATTACCAAACCATTTGGGTTACCCTCACAATAGCAGGGTCCCCAGTTAAAATGGAGCTAGATACAGGATCAGCTCTAACCGTAATAAATCGACGAGATTACAAGAGGCTATTTTCGCATATACCTCTAAAAGACACATCTATTATCTTAAAAACATATACGGGGCAGAAAGTCTACCCCAAAGGAAAAATAAGGGTGCCTGTGGTATACAACGGCAAAGAAATACAAAAGTTGTATTTATACATTCTACAAGATGGTGGTCCACCGTTGTTGGGACGTGAATGGATAAGGAAGATACGTTTAGACTGGCACTCCATTCAGGCACTGACGGTGACCAGTAAGGAAAAAAACAATGATGACATCATACCTGAACGATTAAAAGACATCTTGGCCAACGCCAAAGAAGTGTTTCAAGAGAAACTAGGAACCTTGAAAGGCATCACCGCCTCAATAAAAGTGGAAGATACAGCAATTCCAAAAATTTTTAAGGCAAGACCGGTGCCATACGCAATACGTCCGGCAGTCGAGGCAGAGCTGAAGAATTTGGAAAAGGCAGGCGTATTATCCAAAATAGATTGGAGCGAATGGGCAACACCCATCGTTCCAGTCATGAAAAAAACATTGAAAAATAACTCTGAGGAACAGAAAATTTTTTGCATCTGTGGGGACTTTAAGGTGACTGTAAACCCGGTCCTTCACACGGTACAGTATCCTCTTCCGAGGATAGAAGATATTTTCGCCTCACTATCCGGAGGGAAACGTTTCACAAAAATTGACTTGGCACAGGCATATCTACAGATGGAGGTTGAGGAGACCTCTAAAAGGTATCTCACAATAAACACACACAAAGGCCTGTACCAGTACAATCGACTGGTTTTTGGAATAGCATCAGCTCCAGCTATCTGGCAAAGAGCTATGGAGCAAGTCCTGCAAGGGATTCCGGGGACTCAATGCTACCTAGACGACATCCTTATAACAGGAGAAAACGACAACGAGCACCTTGCCAATTTGGAGCAGGTGCTCACTAGGCTGAAAGAACGGGGCCTACGAGCAAATCGCCCCAAGTGCGAATTTTTCCAAAATCAGATATCATATTGTGGCCACATAATTAATAAGGAAGGGTTGCATAAGTCACCTGAAAAAATTGAAGCAGTTATTAAAGCCCCAGCACCTGAAAATGTTTCACAATTAAGGTCATTCCTGGGATTAATAAATTACTATCATAAATTTTTACCGAACTTATCAACTATTCTACACCCTCTTAATGATCTTCTACAGACAGGAGTGATTTGGAAATGGAACGAAGACTGTAAACGTGCCTTCCATAAATGTAAAGACTTAATCACATCCGAGAAAATTTTGGCACATTACAACCCATCACTACCAATCAGACTGGCGTGCGATGCATCCCCTTACGGCACAGGAGCGGTATTGTCCCATAGATTCCCTGATGGCTCGGAACGGCCGATAGCTTTTGCGTCACGCTCATTGAACTCAGCTGAGCGTAACTATGCCCAGATAGACAGGGAAGCACTCAGCCTGGTATGGGGAGTGAAGAAATTCAACCATTACCTACACGGACAAAAATTTACCTTGCTGACTGACCATCAACCCCTCATCTCCATATTCAACCCTAAAAAAGGTGTCCCCATTATGACGGCACAAAGACTACAGAGGTGGTCCCTTTTTCTAGGGGCACACCAATACAACATTGAATACAAAGGGTCAAAACAGCATGGGAATGCTGACGGTTTATCACGCCTACCGTTGCCAACGATAGAAGAGGCACCTACAGTAGACCCAGTAGAGATATTCCACTCTACCATAGTGGAATGTCTACCGGTGACAAATTCTGCCATTGAAAGGGAGACAAGAAATGACCCTACTCTCTCACGGGTCTACGATTTAACAGTGAAGGGATGGCCAGCACATGGCGAACCACTGTTGCCAGCATTCTCGCAAAGAAGAGAACAGCTGTCAGTGTGCCGAGGAACCTTGATGTGTGGATCCAGAGTGGTGATTCCACCCAAACTCCAGGATAAAGTGCTAAAGGAGCTTCACGAGGGGCATCTGGGTGGAGTGAAAATGAAGAACCTAGCTAGGGCGTTTGTATGGTGGCCAGGTATCGATGGAGACATCGAAGACATGACCAACAGCTGCCTAGGATGCCAGAAGGTCCAAAATGCTCCGCCACAGGCCCCTCTACATCCATGGGAGTGGCCCTCATCTCCCTGGCAAAGGGTGCACATCGACTTTGCTGGTCCATTTATGGACTCAATGTTCTTAATCGCAGTTGATGCACACTCCAAGTGGCCGGAGGTAATAAAGATGCCCTCCACCACCACGGAAAAAACCATCACAGTATTAAGGACCATATTTGCCAGGAATGGGCTGCCGGGGCAGATATGTTCTGATAATGGACCGCAATTTGTGTCCGAAGAATTCAGAAAGTTCTTAAAGAACAATGGGGTAAAGCACTACACGTCCACCCCATACCATCCCGCCACCAATGGATTGGCTGAAAGGTTTGTCCAGACCTTCAAGAAGGCCATCAAGGCCATGGGTAATGAAGACATAAAACTTCAGCACAAGGTGGATAACTTCTTATTTGCATATAGGAATGCAACGCATATGGTTACTAACCAAACTCCCGCCATGATGTTCTACAATAGAAACCTAAGATGCCGGCTGGATTTGGTCAAGCCCAACATCCGAAGGGATGTGGAGAACCGGCAGTTTCAGGGCATGAATGAAAGGCCAACTAGGGCCTTCCAGATAGGCCAACCGGTTTTGGCCCGGGACTACCGTACCGAGAAATGGCAGCCTGGAACTATCTGCACACGATTAGGACCACTGATGTATACCGTGGACATCGGAGACAACATAATAAGGCGCCATGCTGACCAAATCATCAAGTCATCCGAAAAGGGACAACCTACACCACCACTCTATACATCTAACGATGAAGTAGAGATACCCATATCTACCTCCGATCCGGTGTTACTGGAGCCCGATGAACCCGACACTGGCCTTCAAGCCGAATCAGCCTTGCCAGAAGAACCTACTACACCTGTCTTCCCTGTCCTGTCTTCAGTGTCTTTATCTACACACGGACACGACAGGGAGGATTTAAACTAAATTGGCAGGGGGTGGGCACCAGCATATAGAAGTAGAAAAGAGGAATAAGGTGCATGAAGCAGGGAGAGTGTTGGATAGTACTAGAGAAAGCAGTAGTACCATATTAGATAGGAGCAGATTAAGAAGGACTACAAGGAATACAAAGACAGGTTTGGAATGCATGTCTGTAAACACACAAAGTTTGATGAATAAGGTTGGTGAGCTACAAGCACAATTAGCCGTGTGGGAATATGATGTAGTGGCAATAATGGAAACGTGGCTTAAAAATGGTCAGGACTGGGCGCTTAATATTCACGGATACAAGGGGCTCGATTTTAACTTAGGTGCGGGCTGTTGTCGTGTTATCCGAATTTCGTGTTTCCCACACGAACCTAAATGGATGTGGGAGATTGATGCAATTTTAACTCAATTGGCCAATTGATTTCCAATGTGTGGGAAGCCTTTGCAAAGGGGTTTTTCATGACTGAAAGTCCCCTCCGATGATGTCGTCATTGCTGCTGCATTTAAGGTCCACAGCAAGCCTTCCTTCTTCTGCAGGCGTCCAAGCTTCCTCCATTTGGTGTCAGAGGGACCTGCAGGAATGATGACAAGTGGGAGGCCCAGATCAGCTCCTCGTTTCGACGAGGTGGCACTGCAGGCATTGGTGGATGGGGCTAGGGCCAACAGGGAGGTCCTGTTCCCTTCATCAGGGAGTAAGAGGCCTCCCACTCAGACCAAGGCTGTGTGGATGCAGGTGGCTGAGGAGGTCAACTCCTTGGGAGTCACCCGCAGAACCTGGATACAGTGCAGGAAAAGATTTCATGACCTTCAGCGCACTGGAAAAGTGAGTATGAATTTCCCATCACCCTCAATCTGATCCCCATTGCCTTTCCTCACCAGCACTCAGCTTTAGCAATCTCTTCCTCCACATCCCACTTGACACTGACATCCATGCACCCTTACCCATTCCCTCTCTCTCTGTGCTCACATTCACATAACTATTCCACCATGCAGCCCTCACACTCCCTATCACTCTGATGCTTTGAACACAACTGACAATACACAGGGAGGGCCCTTGGTCTTGCAACCTCACGCCATCTTTGTCTCCTTCTAAGTATCTATGCTATGCAATCTCTACACTCACTCTTTCATTCTCACTCAACCTCCACTTGTCTCCCTCATTGCAGGAAAAGAGAGCTCACAACAGGAGAGAGCGAGCCAGGACAGGAGGAGGGCCACCCTCAATAGCCCACCTGACCCCCTGGGAGGAGGCTGTCCTGGAAATTATGGGCATTGAGGATGATTCGCGTGTGGGGAACGGACAGACGGATGCAACACAGCAAGCTGGTGACAGAAAAGTTTCCCATCTCTCTCTTTGACATTGCATGAGTCGCTGATGATTGTGAAGCTGTAACAGATGCACTTATGAGCATCTGCAATAAGATATGTGCATGTAGCCTTTGCATCACATCTCTGACTCTTTCCTTTACTCCCCCACAGGACCATCACAAGCATCCGTCCCCCCTAGCCAGGAAGAAGAGGCTGAGCAGCCAGACTCCTCAGAGGAAGCTGCAACCTCTGAGGGCGCAGCTTCACCAGAATTCATCACACCCAGCACCAGCGCAGACACTCATACCTCGGTGGGACCTTCGGGACATAGAGTAGTGTTGTCACCTGGTGTATCACAGCTCACAAGTGAGCATCAGCAGATTGTGGAGACAGGGACAGCAGTGGAGAGTCCTAGTCGGAGGGCGCAGGATTCTGCCAGCTTGGCTCAGCAGCATGTCGACCCTCTGCCTCTGGGTCCATCCATAAACTCAGAGGTGATGGAACTCCAGGAACAGATGCAGGAATCTCTGGCAGGTTTTGACTCCAGGGTCACTGCAAGTGTGGAGCGAATGGAGGAGTCCATAGCGAACATGAGCAGAGCCTTTGTGGACTCATTGGCGCATGAACGCATCACCATGGAAAGGATGGCTACCTCCGTGGAAACGCTTGCTACCTTCGTGGTAAGGCTGGCTACTGTAGAGGAGAGGATGGCTATGGTAGAGGGGAGGAGGGCTACGGCCATGGAGGAGCTTTGTCGCCAGGGTATGGAAGACATGGTCATTGTTCAGAATAGAATGACATCTCTTGAGGAGCGATGGGCATCTACTTAACAGAGAAACCAGACCTTCATGGAAGTCCTTCTGAGTAGGACTGCCATTGCAGATATGGGTCCCCATGGCCCCCCTGATGTGCAGCAAGGTGCTCTCCAGCCACTTGCAGGCACTGAGGGGGACCTGACCCATGAGAGGGAGGTTAGTGGCAGCCCTCAAGGAAGTGGGGGTTCCTCTCCAAGTGCTCACACTTCCATGCCACTGCAGAGCCCTCGGTCAGAGCCCCACCGGAGTCCACACCCAAGTGAGATAGACGTCTCAACCCCTGCACAGCCGCAGGAGCAGCAGACTGTTGATGAGCCCTCACAGGCTCGCAACCCCAGGGGACGCCCGCCAAAGGTGTTGAGACAGGAGCAGCAGGAAAGTGAGCAAGGGGCCTCCACATCTGCTGAAGCCACAGGGGAAGCACTATGTAGGAGCATGCGTAAGAGGATGATAAAGCACAAGTAGTCACAAGGGCAGTCACTTGGGTGGAATTTTGTGTTTAGTGTAAAAATGCCATCACGTCGTAATTGTGCATAAAAATTCTGATGGCAAATGTTGCAGTTGTGGCATCTGTCATTTCGCTATTGGGACTTCCACATTGAGGCCTTAGGAATACTTGCAACTGTCAGTATGGTGGTCGGAGTGCTAGGAATCCTCTGGTTCTTGGCCATTGTCAATGCTCTGGTAAGAAGCTGCGAGGCAAAAGTGTTTGATTGACTAGGCTAAGCAAATCTGGCCAGGATGAGTGTGTTCCTTGCATCCCGGGCAGCAATGTTCTCGGGTAATGCTGCCGCTGGTTGACAGGCCTCTGCAGGATGTTCGTTTTCACCCTCCTCCTCCTCATCTGAGGAGGATATGTGAGGAGCCACTTGGTCCTCAGGAATCTGCAAGCCACGACGCTGTGCCATGTTGTGAAGTGCACAGCAAACCACGACGATTCTGGAGACCCTGGCTGCTGAGTACTGTAGGGCTCCACCTGATCTATCCAGGCACCTGAAGCGCATCTTCAGCAACTGATGGTTTGCTCGATAATGGATCTGGTGGAAATGTGGCTGGAGTTGTAGCGCTCCTCAGCTTCGTTGGCTGGCCTCCTCAACGGCGTCATTAGCCACGTCCTCAGGGGATAGCCCTTGTCTCCAAGTAGCCATCCATTAAATTGGTCTGGCAGACTGAGTAGCGGAGGCACACTAGACTGGCACAGTATGAAGGAGTCATGGCAACTGCCAGGATACATGGCACAAGCATGCAAAATTTCCTTCTTGTGGTCACACACCAGCTGAACGTTGAGGGAGTGGAAGCCCTTGCAGTTGACAAAAATACCTGGATTGCGATGGGGTGCCCTAAGGGCCACATGTGTGCCGTCAATGATGCCCTGCACCCTTGGAAAGTCTGCCAGGCGAGCTAATCCAACCGCTCGCACTGTGACACTTGCTCGATCCTTGGTGAAATGGATGTGATTGTGCGTGAGGGCAAAGAGAGCATCGGTTACCTGCATGATGCAAGTGTGTGCGGCCACCTGGGAGATGCCGCTGATGTCTGCTGCTGATCCCTGGAATGAGCCTGAGGCAAAAAAGTTGAGTGCTGTGTTGACTTTGACAGCCACTGGTAATGCTTGTCCACCTGGTCCTCTGGGCAGTAGGTCTTGCTGTAGCATTGCGCAGATATCAGTCACTACCTCTCGCGAAAGTCGGAGCCGCCTTTGGCATTGCTTCACAGACATGTTGAGGTAGCTGACCCTGTGTCTGTAGACCCTGTTTGGGGGGGGTATCTCCTGCGCTGACGGGCTTCCAGGCGCTGGCCCCTTCTGGCCTGTGCAGCCTCAGGTGGGTAAGCAGCAGCCTGGCGCTCCTGCTGCTGCTGTTGTTGCTGGTGCTGCTGTTGTTCCTGGTTCTGCTGGTGCCGCGGCTGGTGCTCGAGCTCCTCTAATGCCCAGATGGGAAGGAAATAAATGGCTCCCATGCTTCTGGTATATGCCTCCATTGAGGAAGTGCTGAGTGAAGGTGGTGAGAGGGGTTTCCCAGGAGTCCACACTGGAGATGGGTGTGAGGCTCCAACCTTCCCCAGGTGTGGTTAAGCCTTGTAAAAGTTGCCCCAGACCTGAGACCACTAAGTCCTGCCACCTGCAAATAATGGCTGATCAAATCTCCTCTTTAATGGTTGACCTGCAGTTGATAGTCAGCAATCCAATAGTGCTCCCGCCAGGTTTCACATTCGTGATTCCCACCAGGCATGTTTTACATGGGAAAAGGGTTAAATTTGCAAGGGCCTGTTAAAATAGGATTATAGAGGCCATTTAGTGGTAATTAAGGGCCTTAAAGTCCAGTCCTGCCTGTTGGATGCGGGACGGAGTCGGGACCATCAGACAAGCCTGAGTTAAAATTGCTCGGAGTCGGGAACCAGGCGGGGGGGTCCCGTCCACCAGTTTTTGCGATTTTAACCCCCCGCACGCTTCCAAGTCCGACTCCACAGCTCAATGAAAATCGAGCCCAAGGTGTTCAGAAAAGATAGGGAAGGAAAAAAGGGAGGTGGGGTGGCAGTGCTGATTAGGGAAGACATTGTAGTGTTGGAAAGAAAGGATGTCCTTGAGGATGCAAGGACAGAATCCATTTGGTTAGAGTTAAGAAGCAAAAAGGGTATGATCACACTGTTGGAGGTATTCTATAGACTTCCAAATACTGAGAGAGAGATAGAGGAGCAAATCTGCAGGGAAATCACAGAGATGTGCAAGAACTATAGAGTGGTGATATTGGGGGACTTTAATTACCCAAATATCAATTGGGATAATGCTAGGGTAACGGAAAAGGAGGGGGAGGAATTTCTGAAATGTGTTCAGGAGAACTTCCTTGACCAGTATGTTCTCAGCCCAACTAGGAAGGAGGCATTGCTGGATCTGGTGCTGGGGAATGAGGTGGGCCAAGTGGACCAATTGTCTGTGGGAGAACACTTGGGTAAGAGTGATCATCGTATCATAATGTTTAGATTAGTAATGGAGAAGAGCAAGGAACAATCTAAAGTAAAACTTCTAAACTGGAAGAGGGCTAACTTCAATGGGATGCAAAAGGATCTAGCCAGGGTAAAATGGAACCAAAGATTGACAGGAAAAACTGTAACAGAACAATGGGTGGTCTTTAAGGAGGAGATGTTTCAGGTACAGGCTAGGTACATTCCAACAAAAGGGAAATGTAGGGGAACCAAAGCAAGGGCTCCTTGGATGACGAGGGAGATAGAGAATATGATGAAACAAAAAAAGAGGGTGTATGATGCATGTCAGGTGAGTTCTTCAAGTGAGAACCAGGCCAAATACAATAAGTTGAGAGGGGAAGTGAAGAGGAAAATAAGATTGGCAAAGAGAGAATATGAGAGTAGAATGGCGGTTAACATAAAAGGGAACCCAAAAATCTTCTACCGGCGTGTAAACAGTAAGCGGGTAGCAAGAGGCGGGGTGGGGCCTATTAGAGATAAAGAAGGTGATATGCTTAGAGGTGCAGGGCAAGGCTAGCATACTTAATTAGTACTTTGTATCAGTGTTTACTAAGGAAGAGGATGCTGCCAAAATATCAGTAGAAGCGGAGATGGTAGAGGTACTGGAAGGGGAGAAAATTGATAGACAGGATGTACTGGAAAGGCTTGATATGCTTAGAGTGGACAAGTCACCTGGTCCGGATGGCTTGCATCCCAGGTTGCTAAGGGAATTGGGGGAGGAGATAGCAGAAGGGCTTGCCATAATCTTCCAATCTTACCTCGATGCAGAGGAGGTGCCAGAGGATTGGAAAGTGGCAAATGTGACACCCTTGTTCAAGAAAGGGTGTAAGGATAATTCTAGTAACTACAGGCCGGTCAGTTTAACATCAGTGGTGGGTAAGGACTGAAAAACAATAATCAGGGAACAAATTAACAGGCACTTGGAGAGGTTTAAGTTAATTAAGCAGAGCCAGCACGGATTTGTAAAAGGCTGCTCCGCCTAGCGCTGACGTGTTTCATCGCCCCACCCCTTCCGTTAAAGGGGAGGGACACTGCACACTCCACAGGCCGGTTAACGGCCTCCACTAGCCCGCCAGGGTGGTGTGATGCCGTGGCCCACGGCAAGGGCCACCACGAGGGGCCGACCAGAAGGTTGGCCAAAACAATGAAATGGCGGTGCGGGGTGCAGCTGGGCTTCCCCTTTAATTACCGCCTCGGGAGCGGAAGTCGGCCCGGTTCGCGACCTGCGACACTGTCGCTGACATCACCCGCGGCAGCTTCGCGGGGAGCAGCCGAATTTCTGCCACGGGGCGGTAAGGGGCCGCGGCGGGGCGCTAAAGGGTCACATCGCTTGGCAATGACATCATCACTGGTGGCGCAGGACCACGGGGCGCTACCAGCTACCGCCACCACTAACCTCCTACTGAATTTTGCCGGAGGTGTTAGCGGCATCGCACCCAGTGCTAGGGGATTTGTGCCCAGTTAGTGCCCCCAGGGGCGCTAATGAAAGGCGCAAGCCAACCCAAATTCCCCCCCATATGACTCTATGAAAAAACTTGCATTTATATAGTGCCTTTCACAACCTCAAGCCTTGGTTTAATGTCTCATTTGAAAGATGGCACATCCAACAATGCAGCACTCCCTCAGCACTGCACTGGAGTGTCAGCCTAGATTTTGTAAGGAGTTTTAGATCGCAGAGGTTTCTCTCTCTAGAGGCCTCTCTCTCTTGCACAGTAAAACCTTGAGTGGTTCGACCCACTCGCCCCTTAGGTTCTAGACACTGGTCTTTGATGCAGGAACTACAATGTAGAGAATACTCGATAGGCCAGGTTTAATGGAAACGAAATGAAACTTTATTGCATAGAGAAAAACAAATCAAATGCAAGTCAATAAAAGGGTACATGGGAGGGAAAAACAAATTCATAATACATTACTAACTGAGATAGATATAGGCATATTATACTTTACAAAAGTCATCATGAAATGGGGAAACACACGGAACATCGAAGGACAACAACTCATTACCCCTTAAATGCCCACCCCCTAAGCCTAGCTAGATCAGATTGTGAGGGGCCAGAAACATGCTCACCAATCCAGTTGGAAAGTATAGAGTTTTGAAACAGGTCTGCGTTTTGATCCTTTCAGGCGTCCTGGCTCCACGTGGTCAGCGTTGCGGGCTGCGACACTCTCTCTTCTTCCTCGAGCTGAAGGTCACGGACAGGCTGAACACTGGCAGGCCTGGACGTCGGCGGGGACGGCGACCACCTGTTTGACCATGGTTGAAGAGGTCTCTTCGCGGAGTCTAGCTGATTACCATTTTCAGCTAGATTTCTTCTGTAGGGCTGCTGTCCTTTGTCTCGTCAACGGCCCGGGGTTTGTCGATGATCTCCCGATGGTTACCCCGGGGCGGGACGCAGACTCGAATCACCTTCTTGGTCTCTGGATCGACGTTCCTCCACAGCTCTCAAAAGGACAAGCTCAAAAGCACGTCTGGCTGAGCGCTCCCGATGGCTACCCGGGACTCCAAATACACTTCTCAAGAGAAGCCTTTATCTCCCGCCAAATCAAGGTTAGCCTTTGTTTAACTTTTGGCGGGCTTGTATCACAACGGGGTAGTTGTTATATTTAAACTGCTTTCGGGATGGCCGGTGATGGCCATCTCTGGTCTGGAATGACCTTGTATTGTTTTGAATGTCTTCTTGATGTCTTTAATGGGTCTTTGATGCTCCCCTTATGAATATAAAACTGTTTCCCTTTGTCTGGGTAAACATTTAGATGGCCTTTATCTACAGGCCGACCTGACTGGATCTGCATCCAATCCATATGTCTGGTTTTGTTTCCTCCGAAACGGCCTTCCAGAACTTACTGTGGGCTGAATCCACAAAGGCTGTCTGGGGACTACAGGAACCATTTTAAAGTGTCCAGAAAGCTAGTCACGGGGTCTGGTGGCCATTTTATGTGTCCCTTTTCTGGGCTTCTTTTAAAACAGTCTTTAAAAGTAAAGGCCTCTTCTGCCAAAGGACCCTTATCTGACAATATTAATTTTGCGGATCTTACAATTTTTGTGCTCAAGTCTCTGGAGCAGGACTTGAACCCATGATCACTGCCTCAGAAGTGAGGAACAAATTTAGGTTCCTGAAACCACAAAGCTTTTCTTCATCACAGAGTGATTGGACTTCAGGGTAATGGAGTGGAGTCTGAAATTTGGAGTCTTTCAAGAGACAATTTGATTTTAAAAAATTGTTCTTGACATATAGGCAAGGTAGTTATTGCCTGCCCCTTATAGTCTTGAGCACTTTAAGAGCCAACCGCACAGCAGGGGACTGTAGTCACATGGGCCGGAATTTTGTTGGTCCTCACGAGTGCTGGATTGGAGGTGGGACCGCTGTGAAAATGGCAAAAATTGACAGCGGGCAGGAAACCCGCTGTCAACCCGCCTCCAATCAATCTTCCCAAGTGCCGGGTCCCCGATTTGCGCATGGACCAGACACCTCGCAGCGGGAAGAGGATTATAACCTCTTATCTGGCTGTTAACGGGGACTTGATACTTGTTAACAGGCTCTTTTTCAATTTTGCTGCTTCTGCCTCGGGTTCCCCGATGTCCGGACACCACGTCAGGTAAGTCTGGCGTGTTGTGAGTCTGCTGTAATGTTTCTGCATTGATGACAGCTGCAGAAGTGGTGTGAAGGATCCAATGGTGCACTGGTGAATTTCAGAGGTAAGGAAATGTTGGGAAAATCATTTTTAATGCATTTACACTTTTCTGTAGGTAACAAGTTTTGAATTGGCTGCCTAGTCCCACCTCATTGGGAGAACCTCTCTCACCAGTGACAGATCACTTCTGTAACCTCACCTGCAGCTGCCATCTGTTCTAGCCTAAGGAGGGAGTCACTGGAGAGCCTGGGTGCAAGAGCTCACCTTTGTACAGTGATTGTCAATGTTTGAAGCACCTCAATGCTGTCAAACACTGAGAAATGAGCTGTCAAAGAAAAATTGTGCGTGGTCCCTTTAAGGAAACCGGCAGATGATGCGTCATCAAATGACGTCATCTGACCGGCTTCTTTTTAATTGGCCGGCAAGCCCACAGGGCAGGCTTAACAAGGCCAATCGACGTAAAATCACGTCCGTGGGCCGGATGCAGTTGGGGCGGGACTGGACCCCGGAAACCGGCTGACCCGCTCCCAAGCCGCACCCATTTGCAAAATCGCGGCCATTATGTCCAGACAGGGTAGGGGTAGCAGTTTCACTTCTCTGAGGACAGCAGTCAACAAGGTGGGTTTTTACAACAATGTGGTTGCTTTTGTGGTCATTTCTTTCTAGTACTAGCCCACAAATCACGAGGCTTATTGAATTCTATTTCATAATGTGCCACAGTGGGAATTAAATTCACGACCTATGGGTTGCAGGTGTTTCTATTTGGATGACCTAGGATTGGCTTCTTCCTGCATTTTTTTCTCGTGATATTGTAAACTTGTTTCTAAAGAATCCTTTTGTGATTTCGATGCATATACTGTACCACACAGAGAGATCTTCTTCTCATGTGCTTACTGTGAGAATGCTCACCTATACTAAAAACTCAATTCGTTTTGCAAAACCTGCCATCAACAATGACAATTATAGTATCGGTTATACTCCAACATCGCTACCCCACCTACCCACTTACTCCATGGAATGTTAGTACAAGTGATCGAGATCTTTAACATTATGAAAGGGTTTGATGGGGTTACAAGAAAAAAATTTGACGTCCCTTTGGACGGTCTGCTCAATGGCTCGAAGTTGACTCCACATTGGTAACAGTTATGATTTTATTTAAGCATAAGTGTAAGGATTTCGGGGGCTTCGTTTAAACTGGTTTAAGGTAATCTACCTGGCCAGCAGTCTTTTTGCTGCTGCACTCTAAACCAATTTCGCTACCCCTCCTTTAGTTCTGAGTGGAGGAACTTATAATTAATGATATTAAAACGGAACACGTGGTTTGGATGAGAGAAAATTATCAAGCTTTATTAACTAAAAGAAACTACAATCACAATATCAAACTATCCCACACGAACACAGTAAAATTGTAAAACTATATATCAAGGGGGTACACACGGCAAAAACGAGGGGTACAATGGCTACAATGTATTTAAACAATCTTAGCAATTCCCTTAAATCACCACCCCCCCCCCCCCTTAACTCCTGCTAGGTTGCCTTGTTGAGAGTCAGAAAATCTCTGCTCACATGGTCCAGCGAAGAGAGAGAGAGAGAGAGAGAGAGAGCTCACCTTATCGTCCCAGGAAGTCAAGAGAAAGAGCTGGCTCCAGCATCTATCTTTATACCTGGTGAGCCCCTCATATCCTGCCTTGCAGGCTGTGTGCAAAATTCCCCTGTGATAGGCTAACTCAAAGTGGTTAGATTGAGTGAATGTGATTTTCAGAGCTCCCTGTGCTGAAACAAAAGGGGGATACATCTGCTCTATAGTCCAGTACTGGGTGATTGGAAACCCATTTAAAGTTAACGCTTCCCATTCAAGGTGCAAACGTCTCTTCTGCAGCTTCAGGTGTATCTAAACAAATGCTAATAGCATTCAGTTGCTTTGGAAACAAAGCATTGTCCTTGTCTTCGGCCATGTGGTGACAGCCATTTTATCCCTGGAAAGTTAAAAGCACCTCGCTCAGGGATCCTTTAATCAAAAAAAATGAATCTTCAGAACTGTAAATTATTGCGAATTCTTACATAAGTGAGATTTAATACACTCAGAAGATTACAAAGTACAATTGAGAAATTATATATTACCTGTTATTGCCCCTTGGGAAGAAGGCGTGACCCATTCCTACTCACATACACATCTGCACCTGTCCAGATCGGTGCCCTCCCTGGCCCTTCTACACTGAGAATGACCCAAACCCACTCGGATATACCGCTCGTGTGGAGCATAAACACCGGCATGGACCAGTTGTAATTCTATGTAATTCTATGGTGTATGCCGTGGCTCAGTGGGCAGCACTCTCGCCTCTGAGTCAGAAGATTTGGGCCTAGAAATTGAGTTTGCGCTGCGCCAGGGCTTTAGCGCCGGAAGTTAGCGCCGGCGCTAAGTCCCTTTGCACGCGCCAGAAATTCAGTAGCGCCGCGCCCAAACGGCTGCCGGCGCTACTGAAGGGTTTTAGCGCCTGAAAACTGGCGCAACGCGCCGCAATGCTATTCCGGCGCTGCGGCGCCCGCTGCGGTGCGGCAGGCTCGGGAAGTGCAGGCCTCCTCCTTCCGTTAAGGAGGAGCTGCCTGCACCCGGCCGCGGCCCGCGCAAATCTCTTCAAAAATGAGCCCGGCACCTCGGACAAGTGCCGGGCTTGCATCTGTTCCAGGGGGGGCGGGGGGGGGGGGAGAAGTCCGGGGAGGGAGCTGCGGCCAGGCGGCCGGCGGGAAAGCGGCCGGCCGCCGCGCCTCCTTAAAGCGCCGGCGCAGACTCCGGCAACACTCGTTTGCCGGAGTCTTAGTTGCGGCTGCCACTGGCGAGGCGGCCGCAACTGAATTTCGGCTTGGGGCCGGGTTACCACGGCAACCGGGACGCTGCGCACACCGATGATGTCATCGGTGCCGGCGCAGTGCTACCGGTCTACCGCCGCGGAAGGGCCTCAGGCAATTTAGGAACCGGCGCCAATTGCAGCACTAGGCCCTCTAGCGCCGCAAAATCGGTGCTAAGGGCACTGAATTTCTAGGCCACGATTTCCACTCCAGAGATTTGAACAGATAATCTAGACTGCTGCTCCAGTTCAGTACTGAGGGAGTGCTGTGCTGTCAGAGGTGGCGTCTTTCAGATGCGACGTTAAACTAAGGTTCCGGCTGCCCTTTAGGGTGGACGTAAAACATCCCATTGCCACTATTTCGAAGAAGAGCAGGGGAGTTCTTCCCAGTGTCTTAGCAATATTTTTCCCTCAGACAACACCTGAAAACAGATTATCTGGTCATTATCTCATTGCTGTTTGTGGGACCTTGCTGTGCACAATTTTGGCTGTTGCGATTCCTACATTGCAACAGTGACTACATTTCAAAAATTTGTAGTTGAATGTAAAGCTCTTTGGGACGTCCTGAGGTCATGAAAGGCACTGTATAAATGCAAGTCATTCTTTCTTTTTACAGTGCCTAGTTCCTGTGTGCTTACCTCCTCCATTGACAGAGTGCTGAGCACCTTGGGCATACCGCAGACCTCAGGCCTAGTGGGTCCACGGTTCATCATTGGCCCCCCAGGTTCACATCCTTGGTACACCCGAATCACTAAGAACAGCTTTGCTCGCAGTTGCCCAGAATTACTCGTCTTAACTTTTATTTGCATCATATCCAGGAGGGGAAGGTCTGTTGACTTTGGCATCTCCACCCATTATCAGCCATGACATGATTTGGATAACACGCATACGGAGCACAGTGCAAGCTGAGCCAGGTAATACAGTCAGTGCTGAGAATATGACCTACCCTGGATTTCATTATGCTGCATCTCTCATTATGCACTGCCACGCATCAAGATAATAGAATTTAACCCCAGGGGTTCTTACTATCTAACCAACAAACTGTTAACCCTTGACTATTTGTGGCATCTTGCTCTCGACTCTCACATTGCCTTGTGGCCGGCAAGCATTCTCGTTTAATCCACGGGCTACAATCATGTGAGCCACAGTGTAGTTATTTTTAGGCTACCGATGCTTTAGCGGACGGTATGGCCAACTGTGAAACATGACCCTTATTCACACCAGTGACCTTACAACTCATGAGTAATGGTGTGAGAATTATGGCCACTTTTCACGAGTAGAATCAAATCTTAGATGTTGTCCACATTTCACGCAGCACTGGCTCAACTTACTGAGCGCTTTTGTTGTTGTTGTTTGTAAATTAATTTCTTAACTCAAGAACAATAAATTGGAATGGGAACAGGAAGGGCGGGCGAGACCAGGACACGGGACTTATTGAAGAGACAGCCAGCCATTGAGGTAGTCGAGCAGTTGATTTGTTTTCAGACCATGTTCATCACCATCACAGCAGGAGAACTTCACGCACTTCAAGTGATTTCAAGCGATCCTTAACAGGCAGACAGGGCCTTGATTTAACGTCTCATCGGAAAAATGGACCTCCAGCAAAGCAGCACTCCCTCCTTACTGCACTGCCTAGATTATGGACTCAAGTTCTGGAGTGGAACTTGAACCCAGGATCACGGACTCAGTGAGATGAGAGTGCTACCGATATTTCAACATTATTTTTAACAGTTGCACCGGATTCAAGTGAAACCTTGGGGGGTTGATTTTAACCCCCAGAAGGCTCCGGGAGGGGTGAGTGCAAGATGCAAGCCTAAGTTTGAAGTCCACGTATTTTAACTCCCTCATCTGCATACCATAGGAACAGGAAGAGGCCATTTAGCCCCTCGAGCCTGTTCCGCCATTCAATGCGACCTAACTCCATATCCTTTTGCCTTTGCCCCATATCCCTGAATACCTTTGGTTAACAAAAATCTATCAATACCACCAATCAGTTGTTCTGCCGAAACAGGCGGAAAGCAATAGCTGGTCGGTGGGCAGGATCGGATGTACGGGCGACTGGAGCCCAATGCCTGGCACCAAAGGAAGGCTCCATCTGGGCCCACAAAGGAAAGTTTTTGAACTTACCTTGGGGGAGCCAATTAGTCCTCTCGACAGCTTAGGCCTGGGTAAAAAGGCAATTGGGGATCAATTCACATCATGGAACCCCAATTTGCATTGCCGTGAGGCACCCATCCAAGGGATGTCTTCAGCCGCCTAACCGCAGCAAGCAGTTAACATGGTGGCCAGCAGGATTACAATGGGAATGGGATGGTAAGGCCGACTTTCAATTTTTAAAGAGCCCACACCCCATCCTGTCGCGTGGGATAATTTAAAATTCCTCTCTTGTCGGATACACAATCCCTCTCTCAGCGCCAAGCTCCAACTTCTCTCGCTCCATCACAACCTTTCGTATCTCCAGTTCATTATTACTACTGTCAGTGCTTCCATTGCTTCTTCTAAGCTCCGACTACACTGTCACCCTCTTCCTCCTCTTCCTTCACCTACGTACATCCTCACTCTGTGGAAAACCTGCTCTAACTCATTCTCCCCAGGACTCCCAAACTGTGGACCTCCTTAACTCCCTCAGTCTTCCTTCCCTCCTACAATCCTAAGGCTTTTAAAGCTCAGACTCGGCATCTCCTGATCTGTACTTCCTTACTTACCTCATCTCTTTTATTCTTTACCACTTTGGGTAGTGGTGGCCTTGACTTCTTCATCTTAGTTTCCCACAATAGCAATTAAAAATAACACAGTACATTCTACTCACATAATGATTAATAGCATACTGACTTAATCCTATAGGAGTCATTTAGTTACTTAAGTTAGTACACTGACTAGCGATAATCAACGCCCCACAAATCTGACATTTTGTGATTCTGAAGATGCCAACATCGGGCATAGTAAAATTAATTGTAAGCTCATTTATTTTAAGCTGATCTGATGGTGGTTCACTTGGCCACCGTGCAGCTGAGCTGTGTGGATTAGAAGATTCAATTTGAGGTCTGTGCTGAGATAGCTGAATAGGCACTGAGGCTGCCATATTTGGCCATGGCTAGACAAATCATATAGGGTTCACACTCCTGACTGATATCCAATGTCTCCTGCTGGAAATGTGTGCGTACTTTTGTATATGTATATGTGTGTGTATATATGTGTGTGCATGTTTGTGCGTAAACGTGTGTGTGTGTGTGTGTGTATATGTGTGTGTAAATATGTGTGTGCATGTTTGTGTGTAAACGTGTGTGTGTGTGTGTATATGTGTGTGTAAATATGTGCACGTGTGAGTGTGTGTGTATATATATGTGTATGTGTGCACGCATGCACGTGTGTATGTGTGTGTGTATGTCAGGTGAGGACAGCATCGGGTTTGGTCCCTTGTTTGACGAACTCACTGCCAAGTCTCACACATGAAGAATGGCAGTTTGAGTGAGGTACCGGAAGGGACTGGGTGCCCATAAAACTTTATCCTAGCAAGACTTAACCCCTTTATGAGAGGAGGACAAGTGAAAATCCTGAAAATACAATTTAACTCAGTACTCCGGGCATTTTTCCTTAAAATTCTTTCGGAAATACCAAATAAAATGTAGGCGTTTTAGCTGCTCTGACCCTGCTAGTTGGTGTAAAGATTATTTCAACCATTAGTATGGTATTTTCTGCATTCCTGCACGGTAACTTTATACCGACGTTTCACCATCCGAAGGAAAGTTTGCTGTAATAATACAAGCTAAACAGCTTAAATCACTGGAAATGATCCATTGAACCTTTTATTAATGACAATCACTGAGGGCGGCATTTTTTGCCTATTTGTTCATTTTAGTGGAAAAGTAGACGCAAGTTTAAAACAGGGAGCACCGCTTCATACCACGTCCAATTACTACAAACACTTATGGGCCGATTTCCCAGATCAGACACTCCCAATGCGGATTGAGGCTTGGGGGGAGCGCTGGTGAGGATATCCTGGGGTCAACAGCCTTGGGCTTGCATTCATTTATCATTTAAGTAAAAATGAGGGAAAATTAGGAGCCACGAGCCTGTAACTTCCTGATCGGTGCTCCCTGCGAGCGCCAATTACTCACCGGGAGGGCGCACGATCGGCGAATCAGCCCTTTAATTGCTGCTGGTGCTGACTGTAGAAAAGCCAAACATGACCTAGAAATTACAAAATAACAACAGAAAATGCTGGAAAAACTCAGCAGGTCAGGCAACATCCGTGGACAGAAATTTGAGTTGACGTTTCGGGTCGAACCCTTCTTCAAAACTGGAAAGAAAAGATAGATCGGAGGCAGGGCTGTGATCGGACAAAAGAATAAAAGAAACAAAAGAAGTAAAAAAGAGACAATAAAAGGTATTAGAAGCTAGATGAGATGGTAATAGGCTGAGATTAGGTGTAAAGTGTACTGGCAGGGCAAGAGATGGCTGCCAGGTGTGAGAGAGAAACAAAAGGAAAGGGGGGGGGGAAAGGAGTGGAAAAATTACAAGAAAAAATGAAATAGGGGCTGAGGTTATGATCTGAAATTGTTGAACTCGATATTGAGTCCGGAAGGCTGCAGAGTGCCTAATCGGAACTTGGAAATGGGCCAGTCCGTGTTTGGTGCCTGTCCTCCGCACGAGCAGAAATGCTAACTGCATGTGCCCACCCTGGTCCCATATCCCTTTACACCCTTTAGCTTTAACCTATTCCTGAATGTTGACATGGGCCGGGCATTTCCTTGGAGCTGCTCCTGTTTCGCCGCCATAACTTTGCCGGGAGCATGGTGTGAAACCCGTAAGCCTGGTCGGGCGTGTGAGGTAAAAATCGGGGCGACAGGCCTTACAGTTCGCCGATTTTATTTTGCTTCCTGGATGCAACGTATTGTGCACGGAACATTTGCTTGGGTCCTTTCGTTTTCTGCCCTTTTTGTATTCAAACAGAGCAATCGTTAACAGTCGCTGTACAAATTCTTCCTCATTTAAATGCCGTGGCGCTTTCTGCTGATAGACTGTACGGAGGATTCCAGCATCTTCCGGGGAAGGCGAGGAACGAAGAGAACAAACCCCTTCACCGAAGTAAAACATCAGCTGCTGCACACACCGATCGGGATCGATTGAAGCTCTTCAAGGAAAGAGAATGCCTAACAGGAATTTCCCACATCAGTTTTAAAAGGGTCTGGCGCCAGGCACTTACTTAGGGAATAATCAATGAGGTGAAAGCATTAGTTGCAGGTAACTGATGAAAATAAGAGGAGGCCCCTGCCTGTATACATTTACACAGCAATTCCTCTATTGCATTTTAATAGACTGCGCCTCACTGTCCAGACTCTTGAAATAATCACAGTTCATTTTGCCGGATAATATTATTCAGTCAAATTGCTAGTGATTGTTTGATCCATTATCGGGAAAAGACAATTTGCCAATTTAGGTTGAGTCCATTTTTTCTGCCGACCTTTGTGCCAGCTGCTCATTTTATCCTAAGTTTGCATTTTTCTTAATTGTTTTATGCAGCACACTAATATTTAATCAACAGGGACAGGAGTAGGGCATTCGGCCCTTCGAGCCTGCACCGCCATTCAATTAAATCATGGCAGATCTGCACCGCATCTCCATTTACCTGCCTGGGTTTAACGCCTCATCTGAAAGTCAACAGCTCCGACAGTGCAACGTTCCATTCAGTCCTGCACTGAAATGCCAGCCTATAATATGCGCTGAAGTCTCTGGAGTGGGGCTGAGAAGCAACGACACTGTGACTCCGAGGCGAGCGTGCTACCAACTGAGCCAGGGCTGTGACTGGTGCACTTTCCGATCTTTCGGAATCCACAATGAGGACAAGGATTGCATTCTTTTTCCATCTAAAAAAAAACGGGACATCTGCTGCATATTGTAGAAAACTACTTCATTCGCCATTGGGGAATTAATTATTTTTCTTGATAGTTTAAAACCTCTTCCTCCCAGTAGCTTCAGATGATTTATCACCAAGAGGAAGGGGAAAAAAATAATTTTCTTTTTAAAAAAAAAACAATTGCCTAATAGCAAATCAGGGAATTGAAGCTGGTCTTGCTGACCATGGGATCATTCATGGTCAGGCAGGCAGACAACAAATTTAGAATTGTGCACAAGGCCTTTCGAACGTGCCCGTCCAAAACTGGCATTCTCTGCGGTTTTGTTTCCGTTTGCGGGGCCGTTTTACTTGCCTTCTGACTGCAGTTATAGAATCATAGAATGACACAGCACAGAAGGAAGGTGGCCATTCGGCTCATCGTGCCTGCGCCGGCTCTTTGAAAGAGCCGTCCGATTAGTCCCCACTCCCCCTGCCCTTTCTCCATGCCCGGCATTTCACCCGATACGCGTGGCGCGATTACTTGCCCTCGGAAAAAATGTCCTTCAAGTGGAAAAACGGGAGAACGAGAGACAGTTTTGGAATCATTGTCCCGGGACTTTGACTGAGCACAGCCTCAATGCACAAGCTACTTAAGACTGAGAACTCACTGAGTGGGGAACTCCTGACGTGATTCCATGTCCATACACAGATGCGGCCGGACCTGCTGTGATTTCCAGCAAAAAAAATGTTTTTTTGTCTGTTTTTTGTTTTTCATACAGACCCCAGCATCTGCAACATTTGACCCCTTGTGATCCCACCTCATTGTTCTTTGATGTAATGTTTTCCTGACTGACCTGTTTGGACACCATTCACACCTTTGATTGCTGTGATTATCTTTCTGCCGAGGTGTGATAAATGGCAGTTAGAAAGATTACCTGTAATCATCTGGCATTATTCTCTGACTATATAAGCTGTGTCTTTATGCATCTCTCCACTTCACCTGACGAAGGAGCAGCACTCCGAAAGCTTGTGATTTCAAATAAAACTGTTGGACTATAACCTGGTGTTGTGTGACTTCTTACACTGTAATATAGGAACAGGAGGAGGCCATTTAGTTCCTCTATCCTGTTCTGCCATTCAATTAGATGATGGCTGATCTGTATCTTAATTCCATTTACCCGCCTTGGTTCCATATCTCTTAATACCCTTATTTGAGAAAAATCTATCGATCTGAGTTTTGAAATTTTCAATTGACCCCCCAGCCTCAGTAGCTTTTAGAGGGAGAGTGCGTTCCAGATTTCCACTAACCTCTGTGTGAAAAAGTGCTTCCTGAATGGCCTCGTTCTAATGTGAAGATTATGCCAACTTGTTCTGGACTCACGCCAAAGGAAATAATTTCTCTCTATCTACTCTATCACTGCATGGCATGTTAACGGGTTTTCAAATCGTTTAATTTCTTACATTTCATTTTCATGCAGAAATTATATTCAGGCTTGATAGAGGTTCATAAAATAATGAAAGGGCTTTGTAGTGTGCCTATTGATAGATTATTCCAGTTTGACAGATTTGGGAGGACCAGGGTAGATGCGTTTAAAATATACAGGAGTAGGAATAGACTGGATGTTAGGTGATTCTTCTTTTCCCAGAGAGTAGTGCGCCTCTGGAATGAGTTTCCGGCTGGTGTGGTGGGTGCTGACTCTCTGCACGCTTTCAAGAGGGAGCTGGACCGGCTCTTGATTGGGGCATCTAGAGATTGCATCATCTAGAAGTTCAGCAGCTTTATAGATAATACATGGTCCACATGATCTCCAGGACTGGTTTTGATTGCCAGAGAGGTTCGGCGAGGAATTTTCCACTGTTGTTTCCCCTTTTTTTTGCCTCCCCCAGGAGATTATGTGGCTGCTCGGGAGAGGCGGGGGTGGTAAGGAGTGTCTGGTCATGATGCTCCAGCCATCACGAGTGTGGGGCAGGCTTGATGAACCAGCTGGTCTTTCCCTACCTGTTATTTTAATATGTTCGTATGTCTATTGTTTCTTATTCAACAGAACCATAGTCTGAGCTTGTTCTTCATCCATATGCTATGTCTTGCAACATAAAGCGCCATTTGAACATAAGAACATAAGAAATAGGAGCAGGAGTAGGCCATTTGGACCGTCGAACCTGCTCCGCCATTCAATAAGATCATGGCTGATCTTCTACCTCATCTCCACTTTCCTGCACTATCCCCATATCCCTTGAATCCCTTATTATACAAAAATCTATCGATCCCTGTCTTGAATATACTCAACGACTAAGCCTCCACAGCCCTGTGGGGTAGAGAATTCCAAAGATTCACCACCCTCTGAGTGAAGAAATTTCTCCTCATCTCAGTCCTAAATGGCCGACCCCTTATTCTGAGACTGTGACCCCTGGTTCTAGACTCTCCAGCCAGGGGAAACATCCTCCCTGCATCAACCCTGTCAAGCCCTGTAAGAATTTTGTATGTTTCCATTAGATCACCTCTCATTCTTCTAAACTCGAGAGAATATAGGCCTAGTCTACTCATTCTCTACTCATAGGACAATCCCTCCATCCCAGGAACCAGTCTGGTGAACCTTCGTTGCACTCCTTCTATGGCAAGTATATCCTTCCTTGGATGACGCTTTAAACCGAGGCCCCATCTGCCTGCTCAGAAAGATTGCACTGCACACTGCAAAGAACAAGTGAGTTCTCCCAGTGACCTAGCAACAAAAAAAATCCTCAAACACCACCACTAAAAACAAATGATCTGGTCATTTATCTCATTGCCGCTGCGGGACCTTGCTGTGCGCAATTTGTCCACTGCCTTTGCCTCCATTACACCAGCGACGACACTTCAAAAAGAATGAATTGGCTGTCAAGCACTTTGGGACGTCCTGAGATATTCGTCTTGGGCGGTAATGCAAAAGGGGCCTCAGTGGAACTGCATATCGGGCGGGGGCATACAATTGGCAGCCAATGATCTCCCACGATGCTCAAGCACCCAAGATGAATTTCTACCCGTGTAAAAGCAAGTTCACTCTTTCTGGTTTTTTTTCAGTTGCTGTTCCTTTGCTTGGTCTGGGAATTTACTTCAACTGGATTAAAGTGACGTGCACAGCATATTTTCCTGTGACTCCCTCTTCCTGCAACTGAAGTATTGAGAGGTTATAAATATAAGACAGAGCAAAGGCAAGAGTGGAACATCCATTAAAGTGCAAACACTAGTTGACAGTAATGGACCTTAAAAAAAACACAGGTTGTGCAGTCAATAAATACATTCTTATTTTTACACAGTGGTGAAATATCCACCCATTGGGTTCAAGAAATCAGGCCGTAAAGGAGTAAGCAAAGGTGGCCCTTAATTGCCTGTCCTAGTTGCTGCAAGAAAACCTGTGCTCCAAGGGCTGCCTTATTAATACTTCTTTCATCCCACTTTGATTGAGTGAAATCCAAAAATACACAAAATGCCTCATTTAATCATTGCCTTAATTATTTTGGTTCATGATTGTTAACAGATGTAGATCGTTCTCAGAGGGCCTTTTGGTGGAGTCCAAACCTCAACATGACATCTCAGGGAAAAAAAAGAGGCAAAATGACGGCACGCGAGTTTCATTTTGTTCCTCTAGCCTGCTCAGCTACAGAATGTGGCACGATTGATTTGTGCCACAGATAGTGTTGACACACAAAGCACTTTGAAATCCAATGAGTGTGCTGCCCCAGTGTTTTTTTTTTAATTCATTGATGGGACGTGGGCGTCGCTGGCTAGGCCTGCATTTAGTGCCCATCCCTAATTGCCCTTGAGAAGATGGTGGTGAGCCGCCTTCTTGAACCGCTGCAGTCCATATGGTGTAGGTACACCCACAATGCTGTTAGGAAGGGAGTTCCAGGATTTTGGCCCAGCGACAGTGAAGGATCGGCGATACAGGTCCAAGTCAGGATGGTGTGTGGCTTGGAGGGGAACTTGTAGGTGGTGATGTTCCCATGCGTCTGCTGCCCTTGTCCTTCTAAGTGGTAGAGTTCGCGGGTTTGGAAGGTGCTGTTGAAGTAGCTTTGGTGAGTTGCTGCAGTGCATCTTGTAGATGGTACACACTGCAGCCACAGTGCGCCGGTGGTGGAGGGAGTGAATGTTGAAGGTGGTGGATGGAGTGCCAATCAGGCGGGCTGCTTTATCCTGAATGGTGTCGAGCTTCTTGAGTGTTGTTGGAGCTGCACTCATCCAGGCAAGTGGAGAGTATTCCATCACACTCCTGACTTGTGCCTTGTAGATGGTGGAAAGGCTTTGGGGAGTCAGGAGGTGAGACACTCGCCGCAGAATTCCCAGCCTCTGGCCTGCTCTTGTAGCCACAGTATTTATATGGCTGGTCCAGTTCAGTTTCTGATCAATGGTAACCCCCAGGATGTTTATACCACAACCAGGTTCCATCTTGGCTAATGCAACAAAGTCACCCTGCTGTCCAGGTCACATTCTTTACATAGAGCTGTCCAACTAAGGGCAAATCCCAAAGGTCATGCCCTTGCACTCCAATTTGAACCCAGTAATGATGTTCCCGCCTGTTTCTGGCAGGAATCATAGAAAGGTTAGAGCATAGAAGGAGGCCATTCGGCTCGTGGAGCCCATGCCGGCTCTCTTCAAGAGCACTTCAGCTAGTCTCACTCCCCCGCCCTTTCCCCGCAGCCCTACAAATGTTTTTTGTTCAGGTACTTCTCCAACTCCCTTTTGAAAGCTGTGATTGAGTCTGCCTCCACCACCCTCTCAGGCAGTGCCTTCCAGATCCTCACCACTCGCTGCGTAAAAAAGTTTTTCCTCATGTCGCCTTTTGGTTCTTCTGCCAATCACCTGAAATCTGTGTCCTCTGGTTCTCGACCATCTGTCAATGGGGACCGTTTCTCTTTAGCTACTCTATCTGGGCCCCTCATGATTTTGAACACCTCTATCAAATCTCCAGGAGCGCGGGCTGCCCAAATTACGGTCCCCTCGAAAATCCCGGTAGGCAGGCCTCGCGCGGCAAGTCGGCTGTTTCTGACTATCGCCTCGTTCATGCTAAGCAATGGGGCGGTGTAAGGACGATATTGGGAATCTGACAGAAAGAGGCTATTCATCCCATCACACCTATGCCAGCTCTATTGAGACAGAATTTCCCTTCTGTTGCAATGGCCCTTTGGCAGGTGGGCATTCTACCGTAATAGAGTCATAGAGTCATAGAATTATACAGCACAGAAAGAGGCCCTTCGGCCCATCGTGTCTGCGCCGTCCATCAAGCCCTGTCCAATCTAATCCCATTTTCCAGCATTTGGTCCATAGCCTTGTATGCAATGGCATTTCAAGTGCTCATCCAAATGCTTCTTGAATGTTGTGAGGGTTCCTGCCTCTACCACCCTTTCAGGCAGTGAGTTCCAGACTCCAACCACCCTCTGGGTGAAAAGTTCCTCCTCAAATCCCCTCTAAACCTCCTGCCCCTTACCTTGAATCTATGCCCCCTTGTTATTGACCCCCCTACTAAGGGGAAAAGTTCCTCTTTATCTACCCTATCTATGCCCCTCATCATTTTGTGCACCTCAATCAGGTCCCCCCTCAGCCTTCTTTGCTCCAAGGAAAACAACCCCAGCCTGTTCAGTCTTTCTTCATAGCTGAGGTGCTCCAGCCCAGGTAACATCCTGGTAAATCTCCTCTGCACCCTCTCCAATGCAATCACATCCTTCCTATAGTGAGGTGACCAGAACTGCACACAATACTCCAGCTGTGGCCTTACCAGCATTTTGTACAGCTCCATCATAACCTCCCTGCTCTTATACTCTATGCCTCGGCTAATGAAGGCAAGTATCCCATATGCCTTTTTAACCACCTTATCTACCTGTTCCGCTGCCTTCAGGGATCTATGTACATGTACACCAAGGTCCCTCTGACCCTCTGTACTTCCTAGGGTCCTACCACTCATTGTTTATTCCCTTGCCTTATTTGTCCATCCAAAATGCATCACCTCGCACTTTTCAGGGTTAAATTCCATTTGCCACTTTTCCGCCCATCTGACCAACCCGTTTATATCGTCCTGTAGCCTGAGGCTTTCCTCCTCGCAATTTACCGCCCCACCAATTTTCGTGTCATCTGCGAACTTACTGATCATACCTTTTACATTCTCCTCCAAATCATTTATGTAGATCACAAACAGCAAGGGACCCAGCACCGATCCCTGCGGTACCCCACTGGACACAGGCTTCCAGTCACAAAAGCAACCTTCGACCATCACCCTCTGCGTCCTGCCACTCAGCCAGTTTAGGATCCAACGCGCCAAGGCACCCTGGATCCCATGGGCTCTTACCTTCTTGACCAGTCTCCTATGCGGGACTTTGTCAAAAGCCTTACTGAAGTCCATGTATACCACATCCACAGCATTTCCTTCATCCACACACCTAGTCACCCCCTCGAGAAATTCAATCAGATTGGTCAGACATGATTTACCCTTGACAAAGCCATGCTGACTATCCCCGATTAATCCTTGCCTCTCCAAGTGGAGACTAATTTTGTCCCTCAGAATCTTTTCCAATAATTTCCCTACCACAGATGTTAGGCTCACTGGCCTGTAATTTCCTGGTTTATCCCTGCTACCCTTCTTGAATAATGGTACTACGTTAGCTGTTCTCCAGTCCTCTGGTACATCCCCTGTGGCCAGAGAGGTTCTGAAAATTTGTGTCAGAGCCCCTGCAATCTCCTCCTTTGCCTCACACAGCAGCCTGGGATACATCTCGTCCGGGCCTGGGGATTTATCCACTTTTTGGCCAGCTAAAACCTCTAGTACCTCTTCCTTCTCGATGCTAATATGTTCAAGTATATCACAGTCCCCTTGCCCGATTTCTATGTCTACATCGTCTTTCTCCATAGGGAACACAGATGCAAAAAATTCATTTAAAACCCCGCCTACATCATCTGGCTCTACACACAGATTGCCACTTTGGTCCCTAATGGGCCCTACCCTTTCCCTGGTTATCCTCTTGCCCTTAATATACTTATAAAACATCTTAGGATTTTCCTTTATTTTGCTCACCAGTGTTATTTCATGGCCCCTCCTTGCTCTCCTAATTTCTTTTTTAAGTATGCCCCTGCACTTTTTATACTCCTCTAGGGCTTCCTCCGTCTTAAGTCTTTTGTAACTGCCAAAAGCCCCCCTTTTTTTCCTAATGCATTTTTGTATATCCCTTGTCATCCAAGGTTCCCTTTGCTTGTTGGTCCCACCCTTGACCTTTATGGGAACATGTTGGCGTTGTACTCTCTCTATTTCCCTTCTGAAAGTCTCCCACTGCTTTGATGTGGATTTTCCTATAAGTATCTGCTCCCAGTCCACTTTTGCCAGATCCTGCCTTATCATATTAAATTCGGCCTTCCCCCAATTTAGAACCCTTATTTCCGGGCCGTCTTTGTCTTTTTCCATGACCACCTTAAATCTCATCGAATTATGGTCACTGTCGCCAAAATGCTCCCCTACTGACACTTCCACCACTTGCCCAGCTACATTCCCTAGAATTAGGTCCAGTACTGCCCCCTCTCTTGTAGGACTTTCTACATGTTGGCTCAAAAAGCTCTCCTGGATGCACTTTAAGAATTTTGCACCCTCTAAGCCTTTCACACTCTGATGTGATGTGGCCAGCATGGGAATATGCTGGCTTCCCTAATGTGATGGATTGAATTAGGGAAATTGACGCTTTAAACTTTAACTCACACCCTACACAAATGGTAGGAAATGTGTTCTATGCTGTAGCCCTATCACTTGAGTGTTAATGATATAGAAAGAAAGACTTGCATTTCTATAGCGCCTTTCATGACCACCGGACATCTCAAAGCGCTTTACAGCCTATTAAGTACTTTTGAAGTGTAGTCACTGTTGTAATGTGGGAAACGCAGCAGTCAATCTGCACACAGCAAGCTCCCGCAAACAGTAATGTGAAAATGGTCAGATAATCTGTTTTTGTTATGTTGATTGGGGGATAAGTATCAGCCAGAACACCAGGGAGAACTCTCCTGCTCTTCTTGGAAATAGTGTCATGGGATCTTTTACGTCCACCAGAGAGAGTAGACGGGGCCTCGGTTTAACGTCTCATCCAAAAGACGGCACCTCCGACAGTGCAGCACCCCCTCAGCACTGCACTGGAGTGTCAACCTAGATTTATGTGCGCAGGTCCCTGGAGTGGCACTTGAACCCAAAACCTTCAGACTAAAAGGCGAGAGTGCTACCCACTGAGACACAGCTGACACCTTATGCCCACCCAAATTTGGGCAAATATATTTTAGACTCAATGGCTGGATTTTGCCAGCGCTCAGAGGGCGGGTTTGGAGACGGGTCAAAAGGTAAAATAAGTTTGATTGACAGCGGGTTGCGATCCCATCGTCAACCTGCCTCCAAACAATTTTCCGAAGTGTTGGGTCCCCGATTGGCACATGGACCCGACACCTAGCGGCAGGAAGAGGATTAAAGGCAATTACCTGCCTATTAACAGGTAGTTGATAGTAGTTGACAGGCTATTTTTGAAGTTTGCCGCTTCTGCCTCGGGTATCCCGACATCCGGACACCACGTCAGGTAAGTGTGGCGTGTTGTGAGTCTGCTGTAATGTTTCTGGATTGATGACAGCTGCAGAAGTGATGTGAAGGATCCAATGTTGCACATGGTGAGTCTCAGAGGAAAGAAAATGTTGGGAAATGCATTTTTAATACAGTTACACATTTCTTTTGGTTACAAGTTTTGAAATCCATGTCCAGTGCCACCTCATTGGGAGAAGCTCTCTCACCAGTGACAGATCGCTTCTGTCACCTCACCTGCAGCTGCCATCTATTCCAGCCTATGGAGGGAGTCATTGGAGAGCCTAGGTGCAAGAGGTCACCTTTGTGCAGTGATTGTCAGTGTTTCCAGCACCTCAATGCTGTCAAACACTGAGAAATAAACAGTCAAAAAAAAATTGTGCGTGGTCCCTTTAAGGAAACTGGCAGATGACGCGTCATCAAATGACATCATCTGACCTGCTTCCCCTTAATTGGCCGGCAAGCCCGCAGGGCGGCGTAACAAGGTCAATCAAGGCAAAATAACGTCTGTGGGCCAGATGCAGCTGGGGGTGGGACTGGAAGACGGAAACCACCTGATCCACACCCAACCCACCTCCATTGATAAAATCGCGGCCAATGTAACTTCCACCAGCAGATTCCAGAAATGGTGCCGGGCCTGCAGAACAGCTTCCCGCCCAATTTTCCTCTTCTTCCCACCAGATTGCCCATGTAACCAGTGGAAAATTGGGTCCATCCACTTCCTCCATAGCCTTTTAAACTCTTCTCACTCAAATATTGATCTACTTTCCTTTTAAAACTGGTTATGGATTCACTATAGTTTCAGCACTCCATATCCTAACATGTTTCAAAATTTAATCTCAGGAGGTTAAAAGTCAACTAATGTGATCAGGATGGCCAACACTTATATCACCCCTTCGTGTTCTCACCTGAGTCAGAAGGTTGTGGGTTCAGCTCCCACTCCAGAGACTTGAGCACAAAAATCCAGGCCGACACTCCAGTGCAGTGCTGAGGGAGTGCTGCACTGTCGGAGGTGCCGTCTCTCAGATGAGACTCTAAACCGAGGCCCAGTCTGCTCTCTCAGGTGAACGTGAAAGATGCCATGGCACTATCCTAAGAGCAGGATAATTCTCCCTAGGGTCCTGGCCGATAGTTATCCCTCAACCAACATCACTAAAAACCAGATTATCTGGTCACTTATCTCATTGCTCTTTGTGGTAGCTTGCTGTGCACAAATTGATTACTGCGTTTTCTACATTACAACAGTGACTACACTTCAGAAGTACTTCATTGGCTGTAAAGCACTTTGGGATGTCCTGAAGACATGAAAGGTGCTACAGAAATGCAAGTTCTTTCTCAACACCAATTCAACCTAGTCGACTGAAGGCAGCTCAGCCCGAAGCCCCCCCTCCCTGCCCCCGCCCTCCCCCTCTCCCCCCCTCCCCCGTGGCACCCCACCCCAATATAAAATTACCACAAGGCCATTCAGCCCATTGATGCTCCGCCCCCGAGTACTCTAACTCTCCCATTATAGCTTCCAGCTGAATTTCAACTTCACTAATGTTCTTTTCCTTACTAGTCTGCCTGGCTGATTATTGAAAACATTCATCACTCTTTGAGTGGAGGATTTCTTCCTGATATCCTGTTTAGATTTACTTTACACAGATATAAATCCATCTCCTCTGATTCTAATTTCCTGGATTATTTTAAAGCATCTCCTGGGTTTACCTTATACAGGTGCATTATATCTTATCCGAAACCCTTGGGACCAGGGCCTAGAAATTCAGTTGGGCGCGCCAGCCGTTAGCGCCTTAGGGGGAGTAGATCTCGAGCGCTAGGCGCTTATCGCCCGGGCGCAGCGCGATCTGCGCCTCTCCCCAACTTCAGGACACATTTAGCGCCGGCGCAAAGTCTTAGCGCGCGCCCGGCTGCGCGCGCAGATCATGACGTCATTTAATAGTGCAACGCCCTTTGTGCGCCCCAAACCGGAACTTCACTCGCACCGGCCCATTGTGCGCCGGGTGTCCCGAGCAACTGTGAAGTGGAACGGTACACAGGCCAGCCGGGCCGCGGGGAGCGCTAATTAAAGGGCACTTACCCAGCAGTATAAAGGCCAGCCATTTTGCAGCATTCACTCTTGTGCAACGGTTTTTTGGACAGAGACCAAGGAGGAGAGTTTACTGGTTTGGACCAACACTTGGACAGGTATTTTTGGCTCAGGCCAGAGCTTACCAATTATCTTTGCCTTCATTCAGAGCTCAGTGTTTGCCAGCATATAATGGGGGCTGCATTGGGTGGCAACGCTGAATTTCAGCCTTATGCCAGAAGGGCTTACAGACGCCGTGAGAGAGTGGCAGCCCTGGCTAGACGCAGAGGGGGCAACAGGCGTCGCCAACTGAGGCCTTGCCCACACAGGGTATACCGCCAGCAGACCTCCTATCTGACCATGTCTGCCGCGATGTGTGTTAGGAGGCTGCGATTCCGAAGGGAGGTGGTTGCAGACATCTGCCGGCTGCTTCAGAGAGATCTGCAGCCACAGCTGATGCGCAGGACGTCTCTGTCGGTGGCAGTGAAGGTGACGGTGGCTCTCAACTTCTATGCCTCCGGCTCCTTCCAATCCACTACTGGGGACATCGCTAACATCTCCCAGTTCGCCGTGCATTGCTGCATCCGCCAGGTGACCGAAGCCCTTTTCAGAAGGAGACATCAATTCATCTCCTTCCCCATGACCCTGGACAAGCAGCAGCAGCGTGCAGTGGGGTTTGCAAGAATAGCGGGCTTCCCCATGGTGCAGGGCGCCAATGACTGCACGCATGTGGCTTTGCGGGCACCTCTTGAGCATGCCGAGGAGTACCGCAACCGGAAGGGCTACCATTCCTTCAATGTACAGCTGGTGTGTGACCACAGGCAGCGCATCCTAGCTGTCAATGCCCGCTTTCCAGGCAGCAGCCACGATGCCTTTATCCTGCGACAGACAACTGTGGCTGACATGTTCCAGGCACAGCCTCACCCAAGAGGATGGCTTATCGGGGACAAAGGCTATCCTTTGTGTACCTGGCTCATGACCCCGCTCCGCACGCCCACGACCCCTGCTGAAGAGGCATACAACGAGAGCCATCAAGCGACGAGGAACCTCATAGAACAAACAATCGGCGTGCTCAAGCAACGGTTCCGCTGTCTCGATTGCTCCGGGGGAGCCCTCCAGTATTCGCAGGATCGAGTCTCCCGATTCGTCGTCGTTTGCTGCATGCTGCACAACCTGGCTATCCGCAGGACTCAGGCACTGCCACCTCACGTTGGACCACCACCTCAGGAGGAGGAGCAGGAGGAGCATGAGGACGACGAGGACGAGGAGTACCAGCCCAGGAGGGACGCACAAGGTCCAAGGGCCGTCCGTCGTCGGCTTATTGAACGTCACTTCTAGGCCCCCTGTCAGGGAATGGCTTGTGCCAATGATAGAACATGATTGCAGCCGCTCCGCAAGCCCTCAGCCGGTTAAGGCAACAAACACTTCAAAGATCAAACATGGACAATGTGAATAAATAAAATGCTTTATTGTACAAACTCTGGGCCCTTCCCACATGAAAACCAAAAACAGATGAAACCCCCAAAAAACACTCAAACACATTACTCGCTCCCACAACCTGGGGAGGATTAACAAAATAGGGCAACTAAAATGGCCGTCATTCTCGGCCTTCGTCCAAAACAAACATCACATCATCGGCCTTCAAAAACAAACATCCAATTCTCGGCCTCAAGAAACAAACACAAATGGCCACACATTCGGCTATTTGGCCCGCTCGGGCGATGCCTTGGCCATCTTTGGGTGGCCCCTGCCCGCCCTGCTGCTCCGCCTCAAAGTAAGGCCATTGGCTGCTGCAAGGCTGGGGGCAGGCTCCTGAGGGGCACATGTCGTGACGGCAGATACCCTTGGGGGTCGGCCTAGTCGAGGTCTGGCCGTCGAGCGGCCGGCTGTTGATTGCTGCAGCTGTGGCTGGCCAGCATCAGTCGCTGCAGCAGCTCCTGGCAGCTCCACTGGGGGAGTGGCAGTGGCGGCTGGAGGAATGGCGGCAAGCTGGCGGATGGCAGGCGCTCGCTGGTCGCCTGAGACACTGGCACTCGCCCGGGCCAGCACTGCAGCATGCGCACCAATCTGCCGAGGGACAGACCGATGTGCTGCTGCAGCGCGCCGGGTGCCCTGGCGATGCCTGGCTGACACAGCGAGTGTGGCAGCAGTGAGTGCCCGTGTTGACCTGTTCACTGACCACAGCAGAGCAGCCAGTGACTGGACGGCACCACTAATCACCTGGCCAGTCGCTGACAGATCTGCCCGGTATTCCGCCTGACTGGTGGCCTCTAAGGGCCCGAACTCGGCCACACTCCGAGAGAGGGAATCGATGGACTCAGGCAACCGTGCCACTGCCGCCATGAGCTCCATGTGCCGGCGCTCCGAGTCCGCGGACAAGTCTTCGAGGCGTTCCATCTCCTCGGCGAAGAGCATCTCCTGACTGGAGGCTGGACTCTCCCTCTGGGGAGAAGGTCGCCGAGCTGGCCGACCCTTCCTGCGTTGCTGGAGGCCGCTGGGCCCAGCAATTGGACTCCCCTCCGACGCATCCCCCCTCTGGGGAGAAGGCCGCCGAGCTTCCACCCCCCTCCCGCCTTTCTGCAGCACGCAGGTCCCAGGAGCTCCCCTCCCCTTCGACACTTCCGCCACACTGCCCTCCAGGGAAGACGTGTCCCCTACATTGGCCTGGGTGGCCGCGGCTGAGGGTTCCCCTGATGGGCCGCTTTCCTCTTGCTCCTCCTCCTGCTCCTCCTCGGAGTGTCTGTCACTGGCAAGTTGAGGGACCTCCTCTTGACCATCTGAAAGCAGGAAGGCACAAGAGTAGCTTTAGAGTGAGGAGAGGGCGTCAGTGCGGGATGCATGAGTGGTGGCATTCAGCGCATTGGTCGAACAGTGGCAAAGGATGTAGATCTGATGCGCAAGTGGGACGAGAGAGGTGCAAAAGGTGATGTCCTTACCATTGCTGCCCAGAACAGGGTCGGCATCTCCACATGCAACGGGCCCAATCACCTGGCCACCCATGAGGCGCTCCACGCGATGTTGCAGGTCGGTGAGTGGCTGGATATGGGGTCGGCCTCCCCCGGTCGCAGTCCGGCTCTTGCGATTATTCGCCAGCTTGGCCTGCAAGAGAAAGGACGGCCTCTAAGTACAGTGTGTCACCGTGATCTTGTGTGCACTGCCTCCCATGGTGGAATAGCCTGGCCAGTGTGTCGCCATGATCTGGTGTGCACTGCCTCCCATGGTGGAATAGCCTGGCCAGTGTGTCGCCATGATCTGGTGTGCACTGCCTCCCATGGTGGAATAGCCTGGCCAGTGTGTCGCCATGATCTGGTGTGCACTGCCTCCCATGGTGGAATAGCCTGGCCAGTGTGTCGCCATGATCTGGTGTGCAATGCCTCCCATGGTGGAATAGCTTGGCCGGTGTGTTACGTGCAGAATGTGCAATTGATGCTCATGCCTGTCCCATAGCTGCTGGATGAAGGCTGGCCATTAGAGCTTTCAGGTCCCTTTGCCCATAATGTGAGGTGCACATGCAAGGATGAGGAGGTCATTGGAAAGGGTACTCACCCTGACAATGCGTGTGAGGTCATTTAACTTTTTGCGGCATTGGGCACCGGTCCTGGGGACGTCGCTGTTGGCTGACAGCTTGCTGGCGACATGCCTCCAGGCTCTCCTGTAGACGCGGACCGTCGCCTTCTTGCCATTGTCCGGGTACAAAACATGGCGCCTCTTCTCCACAGCAGCAAGCAGCACACTCAGATCACGCTCTGAGAAGCGCTGCGCACGTTCACGGGCCTTCTCCATGTCTTCAGGCGCTATTTGGGTCCAGCAGCAGTGTTCAGGCCTAGCTGGAGGGCTCCACTATCCAGGGCGTGGCAGCAGACACAGTCGACCCTTCCCCCTTAAGAGCTGGCCGGCGCCAGGGTGTCTGCTGTCAATCACGAGATGGCCGCACCTGCGCTGCGCCCGGCCTCGGCGCTATCGATCACCACCTCCGGCTTAGCGCCCAAAGAGAGGCGTCCAGCAGCAGTTTTAGTGCTCGCCCGAACTAGTAGGGCGAAGCTAATGAATATCGGAGAAGTGACCTAGATTTGGCGGCGGCCGCAAACTTTAGCAGACGCCCCACTTTAGCGCCCCAAAAGTGGTGTCAATGAATTTCTAGGCCTAGATGTTTTTCGGAATTCGGAATTTTTTGGATTTCAGAGTGGTATTCAGAATCAGTATGTAACACCCTAGCGGGGGTCTGGGCAGCACCCCGTAAGCAAACACATTAATATTTCTGCAGCAAACCATATGAATATTCACACTGAGTGGGATAAATAAAGACTATAAATAGTATTACAGTTTATTTGTACAGTAATAATTTGGTAAATTAAATAGTGGGATAAATATAGACCATAAATACTCTAGTTACGCTCCACGAAAAAACTTTCGGTTTTCAGAGGTTTTCGGTTTTCGGAAGTGCGGATAAGGGATAGTCTACCTGTATATACCATTTAATATTTTATATCCCTCAGTGAGGTCTCCCAATAACTGCCTTCTCTCTAGACTGTGGAACCCCTCTGCTCTCTCCTCAGAGCTTCTTCCCTATAGATTTTGGTTCAGTCTTCTTGCTCGTCTCTGCGCTCTCTCCAACATATTTATTTTTATTGTGGCATAGCAACCAGAATCAAACACAGAACTGAGGTGTTTCATTGCTTTATAAAGCCCCAGCACAACCACCATAGGTTTGTACTCTACTGTTCTGGCCATATGTCTCAGCATTGTCCAGCGTCATCTTCGACAGCACCCCCCAAACCCGAGACCTCCACCACCTAGAAGGACAAGGGCAGCAGGTGCATGGGAACCCCACCACCTCCAACTTCCCCTCTGAGTCACACACCATCCTGACTTGGACATGTATCGCCGATCCTTCATTGTCGCTGGGTCAAAATCCTGGAACTCCCTCCATAACAGCACTGTGGGAGCACCTTCACCACACGGACTGCAGCGGTTCAAGAAGATAGCTCACCACCACCTTCTCGAGGGCAACTAGGGATGGGCAGTAAATGCTGGCCTTGTCAGCGACGCCCACATCCCAGGAACTAATTAAAAAGAACTACTACATGAACATACCCATTACAGTGCCAGATTCCGCCCGGATCATTTTAAACACACTTCGAGCAGAAACTCCAACCTGACTTCCACAGGCTGTGCAGAGAAGCAGAAAGAAACTGCACTAAGCACTCTGCGCACATCAGAAAGCCAATGTCCAATGTGGACAATATTGGTTCCATAAATTGGCACAACTCATAAGCTTACATTAATACTAGTGTAAACCGTCATGGTGGATGCCAGTGTAGAAGTGGAATGACTGATAAGGCAACTTGTCAATCTTGACGAGTATACAGCCTGGACTTCAAAGGTGTTCAGATTTCATACATCAATGCAGTAAATCCACGGTCCATAGCTAAGTGACGCCCATATCCCAAGAATGAATATTTTTAAAACTGCATCCACTTATAAATTTAACGTCGGTAATCACTGGAAAATTCTGGAAGGGGAGCCAGCGGATTGGCTCCCCATAGGATATCTCACCCCTATCCACTCTATGAACACTGGAAATTGGGTGACATCAGTGCAAAATATCCAGTTCGATGACTCTGCTATTACTCCCTTATCTCTTTCTAACTCTACCATCATCAATGTACCTGCCGGCCGGCAGGCTGATTTCTCCCCCTCACCAGACCAGTGAGCTGCAGTGGGACACCTGTTTGGAGCCCGCACCTTTGCTGAGGGAATGTTAATGAGGCCTGAAAGTGGTTTGGGCCTTCCGACTGCCTCATCAGGCAGGTGGGCGGCACTGGCACAGCGCCAACATGGTGCCCATTTGCCGCCCGACGCAGGTCTCCCCCCTGCCACCCCCCCGCCACAAGTTCCCCCAATGAATTTAAATACACAGGACGATTGTGGGCTGGCAATTGAAAAACTCTGCCATGATGCACATTGTTCGACCATGTGCAGTGCTTCCAATGTCGCATTTAATTTGCCATTTGTTTACCCAATAGCATCTACCCTAATGCATTTAAGGGGAAGCTAGATAAGTACATGAGGAAGGCAAATGACATGTTGGCCTTTATTGCAAGGGGGTTGGAGTATAAGATTAAGGAAGTCTTGCTACAATTGTACAGGGCCTTGGTGAGGCCTCAATTGGAGTACTGTGTACAGTTCTGGTCTCCTTATTTAAGGAAGGATATACTTGCCTTGGAGGCGGTGCAATGAAGGTTCACTAGATTGGTTCCTGGGTGAGAGGGCTATCCTATGATGAGAGATTGTGTAGAATGGGCCTATACTCTCTAGAATTTAGAAGAATGAGAGGTGATCTCATTGAAACATACAAGATTCTGAAGGGGGTTGACAGGGTAGATGCTGAGAGGTTGTTTCCCCTGGCTGGAGTGTCTAGAATTAGAAATTTCTTCACTCAGAGGGTTGTGAATCTTTGGAATTCTCTGCCCCAGAGGGCGTGACGTAATAAAACTCACTACGCACTTGGTTTGAGTATAAAGCAAGGCTTTAATCAACTTGTTTCAAAACATGGAGGTCTAGTTGTTCTTCACTAGTTCCTATCTTACAAAATGCCCTTGGGCAAGCTGGGACCCACGCCCGAGTATTTATACTCCTTGTACGGCGCCACCAGCTGGCCGTCCAGCGTTATTTCATGAGTAGTTTCTTTATGATGATGAGATTTATAACAGCTGTGAATGCTAAGGCTTTGAGTATATTCAAGGCTGCGATCGGTAGATCTTTGGACTGTAGGGGAATCAAGGGATATGGGGATCAGGCAGGAAAGTGGAGTTGAGGTCGATGATCAGCCATGATCTTATTGAATGGTGGAGAAGGCTCGGGGGGCCGTATGGCCTACTCCTGCGCTTACTTCTTATGTTCTTATGTTCTTATGAGGGAGAAAGCCATAGAAGGATATGATGATAGGCTGAGATAAAGTAGGATGAGAGAAGGCTTGTGTGAAACATAAATGTTAAGTCTGTGGGTTGTATTGTAAATAACACACAGACTCCAACATTAACAAAGAAAACAGGTCTTTACTATTCAGAGGTCTGGGTGATTTCTGCCCTAGTTAACATATCCCAACCCTTATATACTGGTGTGGTCACTATCGGTATTACAGTATACATGAGCCAACAAATAGTGCCACACCTAAAATAGTGCTCTTAAAGGCGAACGGTTACATTCAATAGTTCCCTTAAAGGTAAACGGGTACATACACTACAATCCTCCTTTTTTAGCTTCTTACTTACAGAATCCCCGTTAAACATACAATCTTCAACTTCATATAACAATTTACAGATATACTCTCAGTGGAAACAGTTTACAGGTTCAGTCTCTGTGGAGGTTTCCGGATTCTGTCCGGATAATGCCGCAGTGGTGTCGTCATTCCCAGCGGTCCAGTAGGTGTCTCTGGTAAAGTCGATTCAGCTGGAACAACAGTGTCAGGTTCATCTGATTCCAGTATTACTAGATCAGAAGTAGGTGTTCTGGGTACTTCAGTTTCAACATTACTCGGGTAAGGTGGTGAAGTCGGTTGCTCATTTGTGGCGGACCCTATGATCTGGTCAACATGGCGCCTTATTACCTTGTCCCCAATGTCCACCGTGTACATCAACGGTCCTAGCCTTTTTTTTAATAGTTCCAGGCTGCCATTTCTCCGTACGGTAGTCCCGGGCCAAAACTTGTTGCCCCATCTGGAAAGATCTGGTGGCCCTTTCATTCATGCCCTGGAATTGCCGGTTCTCTATGTCCCTTCTTACATTTGGTTTGAGCAAATCCAGCCGGCATCTTAGGCGTCTATTGCAAAACATCATTGCGGGAGTTTGATTCGTGACCGCATGTGTTGCATTTTGATAGGCCAACAAAAAGCTATCCACCTTATGCTGTAAACTTATGTCTTCATTACTCATGGCCTTTATGGCCTTCTTGAAGGTCTGGACAAATCTTTCAGCCAGTCCATTGGAGGCGGGATGGTATGGGGCTGATGTGTAATGTTTAACCCCATTGCTTTTTAGAAATGTCTTAAATTCCTCAGACACAAATTGCGGCCCATTATCGGAACAGGCCTGTTCTGGCAGACCATTCCGCGCAAACATTGTCCTTAGCACCGTAATGGTTTTTTCCGTCGTGGTGGTGGTCATCTTAATTACTTTCGGCCACTTGGAGTGGGCATCTACCGCTATTAAGAACATCGAGTCCATGAAAGGGCCCGCAAAGTCGATGTGTACTCTTTGCCAGGGAGATGAGGGCCACTCCCATGGGTGCAGAGGAGCCTGTGGTGGCGCGTTCTGAACCCTCTGACATCCTAGGCAATTCTTCGTTATCTCCTCTATGTCCCCATCGATGCCTGGCCACCACACAAACGCCCTAGCTAGGTTCTTCATCTTTACGCCCCTCAGGTGTCCTTCGTGCAGCTCCTTGAGTACTTTCTTTTGGAGTTTGGGTGGAATCACCACTCTAGACCCACACATCAGGGTTCCTCGACACACAGACAGTTGTTCTTTCCTCTGTGCGAATGCTTGCAGTGTTGGTTCGCACTGCGCTGGCCATCCCTCCACCGTTAACTCATAGACTCGTGAAAGAGTCGGGTCATTCCTTGTCTCATTTTCGATCATTGAGTTCGTGATCGGCAAACACTCCACTATTGATGAGTGGAACAACTCTACTGGGTCTACTGTCCTCGCTTCTTCTACCATTGGCAATGGCAAGCGTGATAGCCCATCAGCGTTTCCATGTTGTTTGGACCGTTTGTATTCAATATCATACTGGTGTGCCCCAAGTAACACTGACCATCTTTGTAACCTCTGTGCCGTCATGGTGGAAACGGCCTTGTTTGGGTTGAATATGGACACCAACGGCTGGTGGTCCGTCAGCAATGTGAACCTCTTGCACTGTAAGTAATGGTTGAATTTCTTCACGCCCCACACCAGACTGAGGGCCTCCCTATCTATCTGGGCGTAATTTCGTTCCGCTGGTGTCAATGACCGGGACGCGAATGCCACTGGCCTTTCCGAGCCATTTGGTAGCCTATGCGAAAGTACTGCCCCAATTCCATACGGGGAAGCATCACAAGCCAGCCGAAGGGGTAATGCTGGGTTGAAATGAGCCAACACTTCTTCAGAGGTAATCAACTCCTTGCTTCTGCGAAAAGCCTTTTTGCATTCCTCACTCCACCTCCATGGTGTTTCTTTCCGCAACAGTTCATTCAGCGGATGCAGTACCGTGGATAAATTTGGCAGAAACTTGTGATAGTAATTAATCAATCCCAAGAATGATCTTAGCTGTGACACGTTTCCTGGAGCGGGGGCCTTCACTACCGCTTCTATCTTTTCCGGTGATTTATGTAGTCCCTCTCGGTCAATGACATGACCGCAGTATGAGATCCATTTTTGGAAGAACTCACAATTCTTGCGATTAACCCGAAGGCCATACTCCTTCAACCTGGTGAGTACCAGTTTCAAGTTCGTGAGGTGTTCTTTCGCATCTTTTCCTGTGATTAGGATATCATCTAAATAGCACTGCGTGCTCGGAATTCCTTGTAACACCTGTTCCATGGCCCTCTGCCAAATTGCTGGCGCCGAAGCTACTTCAAAGACCAGTCTGTTGTAGCGATACAAGCCTCTGTGAGTGTTGATGGTGAGGTATTGACGTGACTCTTCCTCAACCTCCATCTGTAAATATGCCTGAGCCAGGTCTATCTTCGTGAAGTGCTTCCCTCCAGCCAACGAAGCAAAAATATCTTCTATCCGCGGAAGCAGGTATTGTACCGTGTGGAGTACCGGATTCACTGTGATCTTGAAGTCTCCGCAGATACGGACCTTCCCCGGTTCCCCTGGCTTGTTATTCGGTGAGGATTTCATGACGGGAACAATGGGCGTGGCCCACTCACTCCAGTCCACTTTTGACAGAACCCCTGATCGTTCAAGTTCTTCTAGTTCTGCCTCCACTGCCGGTCTTATTGCGTACGGTACCGATCTAGCCTTAAAAAACTTTGGGCTTGCATGTTCAGCAATCTTGACCTTTGCTTTAATACCTCGTAGCTTTCCCAGTCCTTGCTGGAATACCTCTTTAGCTTCGTCTAATATTCTGGCCAACCGTTCAGGTTTGACGTCCTCTTTTTTGGGCTCCACCGTCATGGTGTTTAGTGCATGCCAATCCATCTTTATTTTCCGGATCCACTCCCGTCCCAGAAGTGGTGGGCCTCCCTCAGGCAACACATACAGCTCCAACCGGTGGTGAACTTTATCTTTGTATTTCACCTTGACCTCTATCTTCCCGATGGGGAATACTTTTTGCCCCGTGTATGTCTTCAGTATCAGATCCGCATCCCGTAGTGGAATGTGCTTGAAAAACTTTTTATAGTCATGCTTATTCATGACCGTCAACGCCGATCCGGTGTCCACTTCCATTTTTACTTGGACCTTTTCAATCGGTAGCGTTATCCAAATAGTTTGACGGTCGGCTTCATTGCTCACGTTGTGAATTCTTAGACCGTCTAGTCCTCTGCCTTTGGCGTGTGTGTCCGACTTCTGTTCCTTCAGACTCTTCCTATTTGCGTCATGTACCTTTCTGTCCCATTTTTGTGAGGACTCATTATTGTTGCACGTCGTTCCTGACTGGCACACTTTAGCTATGTGCCCGATCTTGCCACATTTCCAGCATTCTTGGTTTTTACCCCAGCATTGCTTCTGGTCGTGTGTTGTCTTCCCACAACGATAGCATTTGGTGATATTACCCCGTTTAGGCATCTTCTTCTCTTCTCGAGAACAACACAAGTATTTCTTTACTTATTATTAATTTTCTTCTCTTCTTGAGAACAACACAAGTATTGCTTTACTTATTCTTATTTTTCCTCTCTTCTTGAGAACACACCAGCATTTCTGAAAATTCTTATTAATTTTCTAAGATGGCGGTTTCCCGCTTCTGTCTTCTTCCCCAGCGGTTTCCCCGCGAAAAATGGCGGCTTTCCCGCGCTTCTCGCTCTCCCCGCCCACTTCAATGGCGGTTTTCCCGCGCTTGCCGGTCTTCATTACAGTATACATGAGCCAACAAATAGTGCCACACCTAAAATAGTGCTCTTAAAGGCGAACGGTTACATTCAATAGTTCCCTTAAAGGTAAACGGGTACATACACTACAATAAACACCGGCATAGGCCAGTTGTACCGAATGGCCTGTTTCTGTGCTGTAGCTTCTATGTAAATAAATGAATATAAATTGTTCTACAAATCCGTTACTTCCTTTGCATCCGTTGCTCTCCCTGATTTAATGTTATTTACAAATTTTGACAATCCTCCATTTGGTTTCAATATTCAGGTCATTAATTTAGATTAAAAATAACAGAGGTTTAAACACTGACCCCTATGCAGGACTCCACTCAACACCTCCCTACCCCCCACCTCCAGTCTGACATTACACCTCTTGTGAGTACTGCTGGTTTCCTGTTTTTTAACCAACGTCTCACGTTTATCCTCTGGGTTCCTGTGTTTCTGCTGTTTTGCTTAGAAATCTTTGACGTGCAACTTTGACAAGATCTTTCTGAAAATCCAAATCAAATACATTGTTGGGCCTTTCACCGCCTACCTAATTTGTAACGTTCCCCCAGAGGAGGCTTGACAGGCAGGATCTTCCCCTTGTAAATCCATGCTGGCTGTTTCTCATTAAAGTTATTGCCTGGGTGAAGTTTGCTGCCCTTATTTTAAATGCAGGCACTATGTTTAACTGCTTCCAGTCCTGCGAAACCTCACCAGCGTCCAATGATTCACTTATGGTGATAAGTAGTCTTCGGCAAATTTCCTCCCTGGTTTCCTCCAGTGCCCCAGGATAAATGCCCAGGAGATTTGTTAGTCTTAAGTTCCTTTTAAGTGCCTCTTCTACATTGATTTCAGAATTAGCTAGGATGTTGTTTGCATTACAAAAATCAGATAACAACTCAGTGTATTCCTCTTTGATGAATACCCGTAGCAAGTACTAATTTAATATTTTATCTACCTGTCTTCAGAATAAGCACCACTTTTTATCTTCCAGAGTTGTAGCTCTCTCTCTGACTCCCCTTTCCCTGGTATGTTACACCACCTCATCTCTAGGGCCCTTGTGCCTTATAACCTCTTCTGGCAAATTCCTAAATTCTTTCTCTCCTTTCTCTCCTGCTGCCTCTGTATAGTTCGGTTCTTTCTTCTTTCCTTTTTAATTATTTATGCATTCATTTTAGGGGATTGTTTGTTCCGCGTTGTTGGTTTAAACGTGTTCCTTTTTTTTCCTCAACGGAGATATCTTTTATTGGATAGTTCCTTCCTCATCCTTCAAATAGATTTGCACAACTAGAGACAGTAATATGTTTGATAATTCACTTCATTTATTACCAACAAAACATTAATCTTAAACATCCTAACCAACAAAACATTAATCTTAAACATTTAACCAACAAAACATTAATGTAAAACACCCCAACCAACCATTCAGAATGGCGCATGTTAGCGCTGCATCCAAAACGTACTGTGCGTAGATTTAAGGAGAAATGGTGAAGATAGCTTCTGTTCGTGCCCCAGGATCCCACATGCAGCTTTCTAACTAAGTAAAGCTCGGCCTCTGTCTTGTACCCTCTGGTTATCTTCCTGTCCTCACCTCACGATTACAACTACCCGTTTGTTTCAGGAAGTTTACCAAACAGAGATGAGAGGCCTCATTCATACCCTTTTCACACCACAGTGTGTTATTTTTCACTTCTTATATATTGTTCCCCTAAACCATCCTCTGATGTAAACAATCCTCTGATGTGTGCACTCATGGCACCCCCTGCTGTGATAAAAGCTCGTGTTGAAAGCTTTTCTTATCAGCATTGAGAAGGACTTTTGTAGAACATGACAGAGAAAGATTTTTTTTTCCCCAGAACATGATTTTTAAAAAATCCTTTCCATATTATAATTTTGTCTCTTTTAAAAACAAAAGCAATGTAAAAACATTTCGATGTTCTTACATCTTTCAGTAATATTAACCTAGTTCATTTTTTAGTGCAGCTTTTGTTCCTTTTGAAGTTTGCTTTGATTAAAAACTCACAGGCCTGAAATTTTGATTTAGCACAGGGGACATCATTGGGTGGATTACCAGACTGGGTTTGAAATCTGGCTTGGAACTTGGTGACGTAAGAAAACTACTAGGCACTTGGTCTAAGCGTTAAACAAAGTTTTAATCAACTGTTTTACAACATGGAGGTCCAGTTGTGTCCTTCACTAGTTCCTGTTAAGAATGTCCTGCACAAGCTGGGCCCGTACCCGAGTATTTATACTCTCCCTGGACAGCGCCACCCGCAGATCGCTCAGTATTATTTCATAAGTCTTTCTTTAATGAATGACTGATTCATGTCACTTGGTACTGCTAGGATTCCACCTTGTTTAATCAGATCTGTCTTGGCAATCCTTTGAAATCGAGTGAGATTGTTTCTCAGCCTACAAAAAAAGATTGAGTTTTAAGATTGGCCACGCCTTTGATTCGGTTAAGGTGCAGATCAGCCAGGATCTAATTTTCTCTCTTCATACAGCACAGAAGGATGCCATTCAGCCCATCGTGCCTGTGCCGGCTCTTTGAAAGAACGATCCAATTAGTCCCACTCCCCCTGCTTTCTCTCCATAGCCCTGCACATTTCTCCTTTTCAAGTATTTATCAGATTGCCTTTTTGAAAGTTATTATAGAATCTGATTCCACCACCCTTTCAAGCAGTGCATTCCAGATCATAACAATTGCTTCGTAAAAAAACATTCTCCTCATCTCCCCTCTGATGGTTTGGCGTGATAACTTTTAGAAACAAAATTACCTTAAAGAGTCTAAACAAAGCTCCCTAAAAATGTTTCTTAAAAATATTATTAATAAAAATGTCAGAAATATGGAAAAACTGTCAAATAAAAACAACATAATACTAAAAATGCCCTATAAACAATGCAAAACAGAAACCCTTCCAAAGTCTGTGTCCCTTTAAAAGTTCCATTAACCATTGTCCTAGCCAATATTTTTCCCAAAATCAACATCACTAACATTATCTGATCATTACCACATTGCTGTTTGTGGGACCTTGCTGTGCGCAAATTGGCTGCTGTGTATCCTACATTACAACAGCGACTACACTTCAAAAAGTACTTCATTGGCTGTATAGCGCTTTGGGACATCCTGAGGTCGTGAAAGGTGCTATATAAATGCAAGTCTTCCTTTTTCTTACTCCCATTCCAAGTGGGCACTGAAGGAAAAAAAACAAGCAAATGCAGTACTGTGCTAAGTGTTCATTGAAATATCTTTGTAGGAAATCTGAGGACTTAATGAAGTGAAGGCACAAAATGGGTGCACGTGCACACAAAATGTAGCAGGCTGCAAAAATGGGCACAAGACCTGTTCTCCCAATACAGAGATCCCCTTTGTGTCAACGGTGCAGTCTCTCTCCTGGCACACAGCACCACAGCATTGGCCCTTGTGTCATTTCCAGACTGTATTGTTAATGTTGCCTGGCCAAAGGCTGTGCAACGAGTTGATTTATTAATGACTCTGGACCCCATGAAGCATCGTGGCTTCAGGTCAAACACATGGAAGGAAACCTTCTGCTGATCACCACTTGCCGCTTCCCAACTGATGAAGCAGTACTCTTGCATGGTGAACATTACTTGGAAGAAGTTCTGAGAGAAGCAAGCACTCAGAATGTAGTCTGGGTGGAGGAGTTCAATGTGTACCACTGCTGGCCAAGCTGATTGAGACCTGAAGGACATCGCTGCCAAACTGGGCTTGCGTCAGGTGCTGAGGGAACCAATACACAGAGGTGGCTTATTTGACCATGTCTTCAACAACCTAGCAGTCACAGACATGCAAGTCCATGATAACATTGGTAGACGTGACCACCGCACAGTCCTTATGAAGGTAAAGCCTCGACTCCGCCATGTTGGGGATCCCCTAACTTGCAGTGTGGTACCACCACCGTCCTAAGTGAGACAGAATAAGAGCAGATCCAGCAGCCCTACAAATCTAGTGACACAGAGCGACCTGCATGTTAGGTACCAAAACCAGCAGGTTTTAGCCAGAGCTAAGTGGTCCCACAACCAATGGATCAGTGCAAAAGTCTGTAGCCCTATGATATCCAGTTGACAATAATGGTGCACAACTATTAGGAGGTGGCTCAATGGACATCCCTATCCTCAACCATAGTGGAGCCCAGCGACAGGCTGAAGTGAAGATGATCCTACTCAGCCTCCTCCTGAGGTTCCCACCTTCATAGACACCAGTGCCCAACAATTCAGTTCACTCCACATGACATTAGGAAGTGGATGTGTGCACAGGACATAACAAAGACTACAGGCCCTGACAACATCCCAGCTGTAGGGCTGAAGACCTATGCACTAGAGCTAACCGTTCACCGAGCCAAGTTGTTCCAGTACAGTTATGACAATGGCATCTACCTGAGTTTCTTTGAAAATTCATTCACGGGATGTGGGTGTCGCTGGTGAGCCCAGCATTTATTGCCCATCCCTAATTGCCCTTGAGAAGGTCGTGGTGAGCCGCCTTCTTGAACCGCTGCAGCCCATGTGGTGAAGGTACTCACAGATTGCTGTTAGGTAGGGAGTTCCAGGATTTTGACCCAAAATATAGATGATTCGCCCTATTCACAAAAGATCAAGACAAATCTAACTGGCCAATTACTGCCCTATCAGCCTCCTTCCAATCAACAGTAAAGTGATGGAAGGAGTCATCAATAGTGTCAATAAACATCATCTACTCACCAATAACCTGTGCACTGATGATCGGTTAGGGTTCCGTCAGAACCATTCGGCCTCATCACAGCCTGGGTCCAGACATGAACACACGAGCTGAATACCAAAAGAGAGGTGACAGTAGCTGCCCTCGACATTTAGCAGCAGTCGGCAGAGTACGGCAAAAGGAGCCCTCGCAAAACTGAAGTCAATAGGGGTCAAAGGGAAACTCCTCCAATGGCAGGAGTTATATTTGACGTAAAGCAAAATGATCATGGTTGTCAGAGGCCAGTCATCGCAGCCCGAGGACCTCAATGCAAGAGTTCCTGAGGGAAGCATCCTTGACTACCATCTTCAGCTGCTTCATCAACAACTTTCCCTCCATCAGTTGGGCTTTTCGCTAACAATTTCACAGTGTTCAGCTCCATTCGCAACTCCTCTGATAATGAAGCAACTCGCGCCAGCCTACAACAAGACTTGGATAACACCCAGACTTGGGCTGACAATTGACAGGTAGCATTCACATCACATAAATGCCAGGTAATGTCTGTTAAGTCTGCGTGTTATAATGAGAATTATTACACAGACCACAAGAGTAAATTTTAACAGGTCTTTACTAGTTGAAGGTCAGGGCGGAACTGCCCAATAACTCATTACACAGCACTTATATACCGGTGTGGTCACCACCGGTATTACAGTATACAGCAGCCAAGATAAAGTAGTGCAACCCTTAAAATAGTTCTCTTAAAGGTGGAACGGTTACATACACTACAATCCTCCCTTTTTAGGTTAACAGTATATATTCCCATTAAACATAACATCATAATATATATACACAACTTAATGTAAAAACAGTTCACAGATTCAGTCTCTCTGGAGGCTTCCTGACTCGGTCTGGATAACGCCTCGGTGGTGTAATAGTTTTCAGTGGTGTAGTAGGTTCTTTTGGCAAGGTCGATTCGGCTTGAATGTCAGTGTCGGGTTCATCTGGTTCCAGTATCACCGGATCGGAGGTAGATACTATGGGTATCTCTGCTTCATCATTAGGCGTATAGAGCTGTGGTGTAGGTTGTCCCTTTTCGGATGACGCTATGATCTGGTCAGCATGGCGCCTTATTATGCTTTCACCAATGTCCACGGTATACATCAGCGGTCCTAGTCGTGTGTAAATAGTTCCAGGCTGCCATTTCTCGGTACGGTAGTCCCGGGCCAAAACTTGTTGACCTATCTGGAAGGTTCTAGTTGGCCTTTCATTCATGCCTTGAAATTGCCGGTTCTCTACGTCCCTTCTGATGTTTGGCTTGATCAAATCCAGCCGGCATCTTAGTCTTCTATTGAAAAACATCATGGCGGGAGTTTGGTTTGTGACCGCATGTGTTGCATTCCTGTACGCCAACAAGAAGTTATCTACCTTATGTTGTAGATTTATGTCTTCATTACCCATGGCCTTTATGGCCTTCTTGAAGGTCTGGACAAACCTTTCAGCTAATCCATTGGTGGCGGGATGGTATGGGGCGGACGCGTAGTGCTTAACCCCATTGTTTTTTAAGAACTTCCTGAATTCTTCAGACACAAATTGCGGTCCATTATCAGAACAGATCTGTTCCGGCAGCCCATTCCTGGCAAATATGGTCCTTAATACTGTGATGGTTTTTTCCGTGGTGGTGGAGGACATCTTTATTACCTCCGGCCACTTGGAGTGTGCATCCACCGCGATTAAGAACATTGAGTCCATAAATGGACCAGCAAAGTCGATATGTACCCTTTGCCATGGAGATGAGGGCCACTCCCATGGATGCACAGGAGCTTGTGGTGGGGCGTTTTGGACCTTCTGGCATCCTAAACAGCTCTTGGTCATTTCTTCGATGTCTCCATCGATACCTGGCCACCACACGAACGCTCTGGCTAGGTTCTTCATTTTCACTCCACCCAGATGCCCCTCATGAAGCTCCTTTAGCACTTTATGTTGGAGTTTGGGTGGAATCACCACTCTGGATCCACACATCAAAGTTCCTCGGCACACTGACAGCTGTTCTCTTCTTTGCGAAAATGCTGGCAACAGTGGTTCGCCATGTGCTGGCCATCCCTTCACCGTTAAATCGTAGACTCATGAGAGAGTCGGGTCATTTCTTGTTTCCTTTTCGATCGTAGAATTTGTTACTGGTAGACATTCCACTATGGTTGAGTGGAACATCTCCACTGGGTCCACTGTAGGCGCCTCTTCTACCGTTGGCAACGGTAGGCGTGATAAACCGTCAGCATTCCCAAGCTGTTTTGATCCTTTGTATTCTATGTCATATTGGTGTGCCCCTAGGAAAAGGGACCACCTCTGTAGCCTTTGCGCTGTCATTATGGAAACGCCCTTTTTAGGGTTGAATATGGATACCAACGGCTGGTGGTCTGTCAGCAGTGTAAACTTCTGGCCCTGCAGGTAATGATTAAACTTCTTTACTCCCCACACCAGGCTGAGAGCCTCCCTATCTATCTGAGCATAGTTGCGCTCAGCGGAGGTCAATGATCTGGATGCAAATGCGACTGGCCTTTCCGAGCCATTTGGCAACTTGTGTGAGAGTACTGCTCCAATACCATAAGGGGAAGCATCACAAGCTAAACGAATAGGTAGCGTTGGGTTGAAGTGAGCCAACACTTCCTCTGAGGTGATCAATGTCTTGCTTTTGTGAAAGGCCTTCTTACAGTCCTCGCTCCACTTCCATGGTACTTCTTTCTGCAAAAGAGCATTCAGCGGGTGCAGCACCGTGGATAGATTTGGCAGAAACTTATGGTAATAGTTAATCAACCCTAGGAACGATCTCAACTGGGATACATTTTCCGGAGCGGGAGCCTTCACAGCAGCTTCGATCTTGTCAGGTGACTTGTGCAGCCCCTCCTGGTCATTGACATGACCACAGTACGAGATCCGTTTCTGAAAGAACTCACATTTCTGGCGATTAACTCGAAGGCCATATTCCTTCAACCTGGTGAGCACCAGTTTCAAATTTGCAAGGTGTTCCTCATCGTCATCTCCTGTAATCAGGATATCGTCCAAGTAACATTGAGTGCTTGGAATTCCCTGTAATACCTGCTCCATGGCCCTCTGCCAAATTGCCGGAGCCGAAGCCACTCCAAAAACCAGTTTATTATATCGATACAAGCCTCTGTGCGTGCTGATTGTGAGATACTGGCGCGACTCTTCCTCAACTTCCATCTGTAAGTACGCTTGCGCCAGATCTATCTTGGTGAAGCGTTTCCCGCCAGACAATGAAGCAAAGATATCCTCAATCCACGGAAGCGGATATTGCACCGTGTGAAGCACCGGATTAACTGTGATCTTGAAGTCTCCACAGATGCGGACCTTCCCCGGTTCCCCTGGCTTGTTACTCGATGAACGCTTCATGATGGGAACAATGGGCGTGGCCCACTCACTCCAGTCCACCTTAGACAGTACTCCTGAACGTTCCAGCCCTTCCAGCTCAGCTTCCACAGCAGGTCGTATCGCATACGGTACCGGTCTGGCTTTGAAAAATTTTGGGTTTACATGTTCTGCAATCTTGATTTTTGCCTTAATTCCTCTCAGTGTTCCCAGTCCCTGTTGGAACACCTCTTTAACCTCATCCAATATTCTGGACAATCGTTCAGGTTTGACATCTTTTTTTCCGGAATCTACCGTTATTGCGTTTAGGGAGTGCCAGCCCATATTTATTTTCCTGATCCACTCCCGTCCCAGAAGTGGTGGACCTCCCTCAGGTAGTACATATAAGTCCATTCCTTGGTGTTCTTTGCCCTTGTGTATCACCTTGACTTTTATCTTTCCGATGGGGTATACTTTTTGCCCCGTGTATGTCTGCAATACTATCTCCGCATCCCGTAGGGGAATATGTTTGAATAACTTTTTGTAATCTTGCTTATTCATGACCGTCAACGCCGATCCGGTGTCCAATTCCATCTTCACTTGGACTCCTGCTATCTGCAGTGTGACCCAGATAGTTTGTCGGTCAGCTTCCTTACTCACGTTGTGAATTCTCAGACTACCCAGTTCCTTGCTGTTGGAGTCTGAATCCGAATTCTGTTCATCCGAACTCTTCTCAGCCACCTTATGTACCTTTCTGCACTTTTCCTGTGGTGACTTTTTGTTGCTGGTCTTCTTTCCTGACCGGCATACTTTAGCTATGTGACCAAGCTTGCCACATTTTCTACATTCCTGGTTTTTAAACCAGCATTGGTTCTGATCGTGTGTTGTCTTTCCACAACGATAACATTTTGTTGTACCCGAAGCCAATTGATCTACGCTGAGTACCGCTGCCTTCAGCTGCATTTCCGCGGTGCCTCTCGCTGCGGCTTCGTGCGATGCTGCAATAGTGACAGCCTTATCAAGTGTAAGATCATTCTCTTCAAGCAACCGCTTTTGTGTTCCTTCTTTCGACAATCCACACACGAATTTGTCTCTCAGTGCCTCTGTCAGGCTTTCCCCAAACTGACAGTATTTCGCTAGCTTACGCAGTTCAATTAAATACTCCGCGTTGCTTTCCTCTTTCAGTTGCGTTCTCGCATAAAATTTAAATCGTTCCGCTAACATCAGCGGTGTGGGGTTCAAATGATTCTTCAGGACAGCAACAATAGAGTCATAGAGTCATAGAGTTTTACAGCACAGAAAGAGGCCCTTCGGCCCATCGTGTCTGCGCCGCCCGTCCATCCCTGTCCAGTCTAATCCCATTTTCCAGCATTTGGTCCATAGCCTTGTATGCAATGGCATTTCAAGTGCTCATCCAAATGCTTCTTGAATGTTGTGAGGGTTCCTGCCTCCACCACCCTTTCAGGCATTGAGTTCCACATTCCAACCACCCTCTGGGTGAAAAAGTTCCTCCTCAAATCCCCTCTAAATCTCCTGCCCCTTACCCTGAATCTATGCCCCCTTGTTATTGACCCCCCTACTAAGGGGAAAAGTTCCTCTTTATCTACCCTATCTATGCCCCTCATTATTTTGTACACCTCAATCAGGTCCCCCCTCAGCCTTCTCTGCTCCAAGGAAAACAACTCCAGCCTGTCCAGCCTCTCTTCATAGCTGAGGCGCTCCATCCCAGGTAACATCCTGGTGAATCTTCTCTGCACCCTCTCCAAAGCAATCACATCCTTCCTATAGTGAGGCGACCAGAACTGCACACAGTACTCCAGCTGTGGCCTCACCAGCGTTTTGTACAGCTCCATCATAACCTCCCTGCTCTTATATTCTATGCCTCGGCTAATGAAGGCAAGTATCCCATATGCCTTTTTAACCACCTTATCTACCTGCTCCGCTGCCTTCAGGGATCTATGTACATGTACACCAAGGTCCCTCTGACCCTCTGTACTTCCTAGGGTCCTACCACTCATTGTGTTATTAGCGAAAGTCTGATCCGCCGGTTTAGCTGGTGATAGAAGATGCTTCAATAGCCCGTATGTCTTCGCACCCATTGAGTTTAGTAAGGTTAGTGCTTTATCTTCATCCGATATTTTATTTGCCTTACAATATATCTCTATGCGTTCTACATACATGGCCCAATCTTCAACATCGGGATCGAAATCGTTGATGCTACCACGCTTAGGCATCCTCGCGATCTTCTTGAGAAACAAAAGAATTTTTTTTTTTTTCTTTTACAAAATGGCGGTTTCCCGCGCTTGTCTTCTTCCCCCGCCTCCAAAAATGGCGGCTTCCCGCGTTTGCCTTTCTCCCCCGCTGGCTGTAATGGCGATTGCCGATTTGCTGCGTTCGCCCTCCCCCAGCGGTTTTCAAATCTTGCAGTCCGGTCCTTTCCCCCCCCGGCTGCGGCTGAGTTCTCCGCAGTTTTTTTAAAATTTTCTCCCGCGCCTTACGCTGACCCGGTCGCTGCGCCTCGCAGCCTCGGTAGCTGCCCGGCCTTTTTCACCGGTCGCGGTCGAGCTCTCTCTCGACGCTGTTGCGTCTCCCAGCCCGCTTGCAGCCCGGTCTTTCGCACCGGCTGCGTTTGCATTCACCGCGGCTTCCGTGCCTTACGCTGCCCCAGTCTCAGCGCCTCTGGCCCTGACTTCTGTCCGGCTCCTTTCCCCGGCCGTGGTTGAGTTCTCCGCCCTTATCTCCTCCGTTTTTTTTTTTTTTTTCTCCCCTACTCACAGTCAACGTGGCCGACTTGCTGCTCGTCGCTGATCGGCTTACCCACCACCGTGATAGAAGGGATGATCACTGCCTGTTGCTGATGGAAGGCTTCATGTCAGAATTCTTCCTTTGCTCTGCAGACCCGAGTCTTTTCTCAGCAGAATGATGAGGGCGGATGCCTCCTCTCGACGCCCGTTAAACTGCCTTGGATGTATCTCTGCCGCAGGGTAAGATCGTACTCGTCGCCACTGTTAAGTCTGCGTGTTATAGTGAGAATTATTACACAGACCACAAGAGTAAATTTTAACAGGTCTTTACTAGTTGAAGGTCAGGGCGGAACTGCCCAATAACTCATTACACAGCACTTATATACCGGTGTGGTCACCACCGGTATTACAGTATACAGCAGCCAAGATAAAGTAGTGCAACTCTTAAAATAGTTCTCTTAAAGGTGGAACGGTTACATACACTACAATGTCCACCTTGAACAAAAAGCCCAGCCACCTCTCACCGACCTTCAATGGCACCACTTCCACCAAGTTTCCCACCATCGACACCCTGAACTGGACCAGCCATATCAAGCCCGTGGCTACAAGAACATGACAGAGACTGGGTCCTCTGTGATGAGTGGCTCGTCTCCTGACCCCCTCGAAGTCTCTCCGCCACCTACGAGGCTCAAGTTGGGAATATGGCGGAATGCTCGCCACGTGCCTGGGTGGGTGCAGCTGCAACAACACTCAATAAGCTTGACAACATTCAGCGCAGAGCAGTTTGCTTGACTGATGCCCCTGCCAGTGGACTCAATCTCCACCAACAGCACACTATGGTTGCAGTCAATGTTCCCTCTAATTTTTTGGGGGCCCGCGCGACACCTTTAACGGGCTGCGCGGTCCATTCAAAATTCCGCCCATGCGCGGTTTTTCCCTTTAAAAGCCAGTGAGCCAGCTGTGCGGGACCTCCAGAGCACTGCGCGGCCGCATGGCTTAGAGGGAACTTTGGTTGCAGTGTATACAATCTACAGGATTCACCGCAGCAACTCACCACCCTGTCTCCCAGCTTTATTAAATACTTGGAATCGGCAGTGATGTGATCTATTATGAGTAAACTTTTGATCTGATAAAATGTAAGATGATGGCATGAACTTCTGCAGAAATCAATAATAATATATCATTAAAATGTGATAAGCCGGATATTAATTATGCAGGGCTGGTGCAATATTGAAAGTCTGGAGGTGACTGGTGACAGTAATGACATCAGCATGTAGTGGTACTTTGACTCACGCGATATCTTAAAACGTTTTCTTCGCATCGCCAGATTCTGAATATTTTTGATTTATTGTGCTTACGATTTTTATAATGGATCAAACATTTTGACCAGACCAATTAATTCATGGCTATTGAAGCTGAGTAACTCACAATTACTAAGAGGGAGTTAAGAAGAAAAAATATTACAATGAATGGACAGGCCATTCGGCCCAACAGGTCTGAACCGGTGTTTAGGCTCCACGCAAGCCTCCTCCCACTCTATTTACATCATCTCGCCCTATCGACACGTCCTTCTATTCCTTTCTCCCTCATGTACTTATCTAGCTTCCTCTTAAATGCATCTACGCTAATCATATTAACCGCTCCTTGCGGTAGCGAGTTCCACATTCTAACCACTCTCTGGGTAAAGAAATTTTTCCTGAATTCCCTATTGGATTTATTAATGATTATCTTGTATTTATGGCCCCTAGTTTTGGACCCCACCCCCCACAAGTGAAAACATCGTCTCTACGCCTACCCTATTGAACTGGGGAATCTAGAACCAGGGGCCACAGCCTCAGGATAAAGGGTAGGCCATTCAGGACTGAGTTGAGAAGAAATTTCTTCACACAGAGGGTGGTGAATCTTTGGAATTCTCTACCCCAGAGGGCTGTGGAGGCTCAGTCATTGGGTATATTCAAAACAGAAGTCGATAGATTTCTGACTAGTAAAGGCAGCAAGGGATGTGGCGATAGGGCCGGTGAATGGAGTTGAGGCAGAAGATCAGCCATGATCTCATTGAGTGGCGGAGCAGGCTCGAAGGGCCGAATGGCCTACTCCTGCTCCTATTTCTTATATTCTTATGAACCCCTTCCTAATTTTAAAGACCTCTATCAGATCACCCCTCAGCCATCTCCTTTCTCGGGAAAAGAGCCCAGCCTGCTCAATCTTTCCGTAACTGCACCAGAAGCGCAGATCCTGCCCTCAGAGGAAGGTCCTGACAATTGCTTGCTTTCGATGAAAAAAAATGCGAGAGGTAGCAACATAAATTATTGGTCCTTGGGGATCAATAAGCATAATCCTACTTATGAAGGAAAGATTAATATTCAACTAGTAAATTCAAACATTAGCTTGAGGCTGATGAACTGCTTTTAAATGACAAAAAGATGTGCAGAATTATTTTAAAATTTATTAAATTCACGGTGAATTGATAAAATACCAAAATGCGTCTGTCATAATTCAAGTCTCCTTAAGTAAGCAAGAAAACTATTTAAAGAAAAATTATATTAATATTATTTGTTGGTTTCAGTGCCTTCTACTGCACAGTCAATTGGAATTTTTTGAGGGAGTAACTGGTAGAATAGATGGGGGAGAGCCAGTAGATGTGGTGTACCTGGACTTCCAAAAGGCCTTCGATAAGGTCCCACATAAAAGATTAGCATGGAAAATTGAGGCTCATGGGATAAAGGGGAAAGTTTTGGCGTGGATAGGGAACTGGCTGTCAGATAGAAAACAGAGAGTTGGAATAAACGGCTCATTTTCTGAATGGCAGGCAGTAACAAGTGGGGTACCACAGGGATCTGTCCTGGGCCCCCAGCTGTTCACAATTTACATTAATGACCTGGATCAGGGAGTCGGATGCAGCATTTCCAAATTTGCAGACGACACTAAACTAGGAGGGGGGGTGGGCTCAGAGGAAGAGACCAGGAAGCTCCAGAGCGATTTGGACAGACTGGGCGATTGGGCGGATAAATGGCAGATGCACTATAATGTGGACAAGTGCGAAGTTATCCACCTTGGGTGCAGGAACGGGAGGGCAAATTATTATTTAAATGGCAATAGATTGGGAGAGGGGGAAGTACAGAGAGACCTGGGTGTTCTTGTACACCAGTCACTGAAGGCGAGCATGCAGGTGCAACAGGCGGTCAAGAAGGCAAACGGTATGCTGGCCTTCATAGCAAAAGGGTTAGAATACAGGAACAGGGATACCTTGCTGCAGCTGTACAGGGCACTGGTGAGACCACACCTCGAGTACTGTGTACAGTTTTGGTCGCCTCATCTGAGGAAGGATGTTCTTGCCATGGAGGGGGTGCAGCGGCGATTCACCAGGCTGATACCAGGAATGGCGGGAATGACCTATGAGGAGAGACTATGTAGTTTAGGGATGTACACACTGGAGTTTAGAAGATTGAGAGGGGACCTCATAGAAGTGTATAAAATTCTGACAGGTCTAGACAGACTGGATGCAGAAGGAATGTTTCCCTTGGCGGGTGAGAACAGAACTAGAGGACATAATTTAAGGATAAGGGCTAAACCATTTAGGACAGAGATGAGGGGGAATTTCTTCACTCAGAGAGTGGTGAACCTGTGGAACTCATTGCCACAGAGGGCAGTGTACGCCAGCTCATTAAATATATTTAAGAGGGAATTAGATATATTTCTACGGGCAAAAGGGGTTAAGGGTTACGGAGAGAAGGCGGGGACGGGATACTGAATTAAAGGATCAGCCATGATCTCATCGAATGGCGGAGCAGGCACGAAGGGCCGAATGGCCTACTCCTGCTCCTATCTTCTATGTATCTATGTATCTATGTCAAAGAACATGGGATCACACACGTGATTTCTCCACACAGTGGGATAGATCTTGGCTTTGTACGACAGTGTAAAACGGGCACTAGTGAGTCGGCCGCCCCGTTTTACACTACCCCCGATTCCAATTTCCAATACACCCTGACGTAAGAAAACTACTAAGCACTTGGTCTAAGCATTAAACAAAGCTTTAATCAACTGTTTTACAACATGGAGGTCTAGTTGTGTCCTTCACTAGTTCCTGTTAAGAATGTCCTGCGCAAGCTGGGCCCGTGCCCGAGTATTTATACTCTCCCTGGACAGCGCCACCTGTAGGCCGCTCAGTATTATTTCATAAGTCTTTCTTTCATGAATGACTGATTCATGTCATACCCGTTTCACACTATCGCACTGAGTCAAGATCTACACCTTAGTGACTTCCTAATTTTGGCCAAGTCGGTACATCCAACTAACTAATGAAACGAAGAAGCAAAATACTGCCGATGCTGAAAAAATGGTGGAGACACTCAGAAGGACAGGCAGTATCGTTTCAGGTCAATGCACAATCAAAAAGAAGAATTTGGTTAAAATAGAGCTGTACCTCACAAAAAACAGAAATTGCCAGAAAGACTCAGCAGGTCAGGCAGCAGCAGTGGAGAGAACCGAGGAATTTAACCTTTCGTCAAAATGTGTACTTCAGTTTGTGTAATGCACCTCGTGCAAATGAAAATTCTCATATTAAACATAATTCTCCAAGTACGCAGCGGGGAACCTAGCTCACCGACACATTGGTAACTGGCAACCAATAGGTGTTGATGTCAGCCAGATGTGGTTAAAACAATTACTTTAATTCAAACACGGTGGTTTCATCGAGGCCATGACAGCACTGCTACTGCCAACATCAAACAACATAAGAACATAAGAAATAGGAGCAGGAGTCGGCCATTCGGCCCCTCGAGCCTGCTCCGCCATTCAATAAGATCATGGCTGATCTGATCTTGGCCTCAACTGCACTTCCCTGCCCGCTCCCCATAACCCCCGACTCCCCTGTAGCTCAAGTATCTGTCTATCTCTGCCTTAAATATATTCAATGACTCGGCCTCCACAGCTCTCTGGGGTAGAGAATTCCAAAGATTCACGACCCTCTGAGAGAAGAAATTCCTCCTCATCTCCGTTTTAAATGGGCGACCCCTTATTCTGAAACTATGCCCCCTAGTTCTAGGTTCCCCCACGAGGGGAAACATCCTCTCAGCATCGACCGGATGTTTCAATAAGATCACCTCTCATTCTTCTAAACTCCAAGTAGACTGTTTACTTGTTACCTCTGTAATATCTATGACTTTTGATTTCCTGAGAGAATATTGACTTTTAAACTGTCTATTTATTCAATATGGTAGCTGGCAATGTTATCTTGATTGCCACAAAACCACTCCTGTGGCTGTGTACAAGTAGTGGTGTTAATCACACCTGTCTGACTCTCATGTCCAATTGTGAGAGAGAGGGCGGGAGAGAGAGAGCGAGAGAAAGAGAGAGAAGTGCTTATGTTCCATGAAAAATAAGGGCAATAATGTAAAAAAAGCTGTAGAATCACAGCACGGGACGTCCATGTGGAAATGAACATTAAAGAAAGAAATATAGCACCTTTCACGTCCTCAAGGCGTCCCAACACACTTTACAGCCAATTTGCGCACAGCAAGGTCCCACAAACAGCAATGTGATAATGACCAGATGTTTTAGTGATGTTGGTTGAGAGATAAATATTGGCCAGGACACCGGGGAGAACTCCCCTGCTCTTCTTCGAAATAGTTACGAAGGGATCATTTACGTCCACCTGAGAGGGCAGACGGGGCCTCGAATTAATGTCTCATCCGGAAGACACGTAGGAAGCAGAAGTGCTTTTTCAGCCCTGTGATAGTCAGATTATGCAAAACAAGATTACACGAACACAAATGAAATGAATGAGCAGTTAATGAGCAATTAACAAGCTGTTAATCTGATACATAATAGCATAGCAGGAATTACAAATCTTATGAAACTGAAGTAAGGGAGAGTCTCCCTGATGCCCTGCTGTAACTGTGGCACATCAATATGGAGGTCTGCCAAAAGTATATTCAATGTGGAGAGACTAGAGAAGCTGGGATTTTTCTCCTTAGAACTGAGAAGGTTACAAAGAGATTTAAGAGAGCTGTTCAAAATTATGAGGGGTTTTGATAGAGTAAATAACGAGAAACTGTTTCCACGGGTAGGTGGGTCAGTAACTATAGGATACAGATTTAAGATAATTGACAAAAGACCCAGAGGGGAGATGAAGAGAAATGTTTTTATGCAGCGAGTTGTTATGATCTGGAATGCACTGCCTGAAGGGGAGGTGGAAGCAGATTCAATAGGGAATTGGCTCTAGACTTGAAAACAACAATTTGTATTTATATAGCGCCTTTAACGTAGTAAAATGTCCCAAGGCGCTTCACAGGAGCGTTATCAAACACTGAGCCACATAAGGAGATACTGGAACAGGTGACCAAATACCTGATCAAAGAGGTAGGTTTTAAGGAGCGGCTTAAAGGAGGAGACAGAGGTAGAGAGGTGGACAGACTTACAGAGGTAAATCCAACGCTTAGGGCCTAGGCAGCTCAAGGCACGGCCCCAATCGGGGAAGGGCAAGAGGTCAGAATTGGAGGGTTGTAGGGCTGGAGGAGGTTAACATAAGAACATAATAATTAGGAGCAGGATTAGACCATACAGCTCCTCGAGCCTGCTCCACCATTCAATAAGATCATGGCTGATCTTCGACCTCAACTCCATTTTCCTGTCCGACCCTCATATCCCTTGATTCCCCTAGGGTCCAAAAATCTATCTATCTCAGCCTTGAATATACCCAACAACTGGGTATCCACAGCCCTCTTGGGTAGAGAATTACAAAGCTTCACAACCCTCTGAGTGAAGAAATTCCTCCTCATCTCAGTTTTAAATGGCCGATCCCTTATCCTGAGACTATGCCCCCTAGTTCTAGACTCTCCAGCCAGGGGAAACAACTTATCAGCGTCTACCCTGTCAATCCCCCTCAGAATCTTATATGTTTCGATGAGATCATCTCTGTTTTCTATTCTACCTACCAAAGTGAATAACCTCACATTTCCTCATATTATACTCCATCTGCCACCTTATTGCCCACGCACTTAACCTGTCTATATTCCTTTGCAGACACTTTGTGTCCTCCTCACAGCTTACTTTCCCACCTAGCTTTGTATCATCAGCAAACCTGGATACATTGCACTTGGTCCCTTCATCTAAGTCATTAATATAGATTGTAAATAGCTGAGGCCCAAGCACTGATCCTTGCGGCACCACACTAGTTACAACCTGCCAACTGGAAAATTACCGTTTATTCCTACTCTCTGTTTTCTGTCTGTTAACTAATCCTCTATCCATGCTAATATATTAGCCCCAACCCCATGAGTCCTTATCTTGTGCAGCGACCTTTTATGTGGCACCTTATCGAATGCATTTTGGAAATCCAAATATACTACATCCACTGGTTCCCCTTTATCTACCCTGCTAGTTACATCCTCAAAAAACTCTAATAAATTTGTTAAACATGATTTGCCTTTCATAAAACCATGTTGACTCTGCCTAATAATAGTATGATTTTCCAAGCGCCCTGTTACCACTTCCTTAATAATGGATTCCAGCATTTTCCTGACGACTAAGGTCAGGCTAATTGGCCTGTAGTTCACTGTTTTCTCTTTCCCTCTTTTCTTGAATAGTGGGGTTACATTTGCGACTTTCCAATCCACTGGGACCGTTCTAGAATCTGTGGAATGTTCGAAGATCACAACCAATGCATCCACTATCTCTGCAGCCACCTCTTTACAGAGATAGGGAGGGGCGAGGCCATGGAGAGATTTGAAAACAAGGATGAGAATTTTAAAATTGATGCATTGTCGGGCCGGGAACCAATGTAGGTCACCGAGCACAAAGGAAAAGGGAAACATTGCAGGGCTATGGGGAAAGAACAGGGGAGTGGGACTAATTGGAAAGCTCGTTCAGAGAGCCGGCACAGGCACAATGGGCCGAATAGCCTCCTTCTGTGCTGTAAGATTCTATGAAATCATCCTATAGCTCAGGCACAACCTTTCTTGTCTCTTTTGACTTCAGTGGAGATTAATTAAAATCGCTCAACCATTGGTGGCTGTGCATTCTGTTGGCTCGGCTCTAAGCTCTGGAATTCCCTGCCTAAACCTCTCCACCTTACTACCTCGCTCTCCTCCTTTAAAATGCTCCTTAAAACCTACCCCTTTGACCAAGCTTTTGGTCACCTGCCCTAATTTCTCCTTACGTGGCTCGGTGTCAAATATTTTGTCTTATAATACTCCTGTGAAGCACCTTGGGACATTTTACTATGTTAAAGGCGCTATATAAATACAAGCTGTTGTTGCTGTTGAAGCGGGCTGGAGTGTAAAACCACCATTGCATGCAATCCTGTCCGTATCCCAACGGGCCGGTTAAGTTAAAATTGCTGCTGAGAATTCTTCTGTTCCCGATCAGTGATCCGTTGAACATTCCCACTCGCCTACTCTCATGGGAACTAACTGTGGGCATCAACTATAGGCGACCAGTTCAAGAAAAGTGATTGGACCAAGAACTTTGTAGTCAAACAAGGAACTTTGTAGTCAAACAAACAAACAAGTAATTGTTATGGGTGACTTCAATTTGCCTGGAATAGATTGGCAATCTATAAAGGGTGCAATAGGATTGAAAAAATGATCCTGGACATAATTATTGGATTGTCACATAAGAATTAGGAGCAGGAGTAGACCATATGGCCCCTCGAGCCTGCTCCGCCATTCAATATGATTATGGCTGATCTTCGAAAAGGAGGTGGTGTATCTCTTTTAATAAGGGATGAGATCAGTGCAGTAATGAGAAATGATATTGGCCTAGAAGATCAAGATGTAGAATCAGTTTGGGTGGAGATAAGAAATAATAAAGGGTAAGAAGTCACTGGTGGGAGTGGTCTACAGGCCCCTAAACAGTAGCCACACTGTAGGACAGAGTATAAATCAAGAAATAATAGAGGCTTGTAAGAAAGGTACAGATGGAGTTTAATGTGGGAAAATGCGAGGTTATCCACTTTGATAGGAAAAATAAAAAAGCAAATTATTATTTAAATGGGGAGAGATGCTGAGGTACAGAGGGATCTGGGGGTCCTTGTACATGAATCACAAAAAGTTAGCATGCAGGTACAGCAAGTAATTAGGAAGGCAAATGGAATGTTGGCCTTTATTGCAAAGGGAATGGAGTATACAAGTAAGGAAGTCCTGTTACAACTGTACAGGGCGTTGGTGAGACCGCACCTGGAGTATTGCGTACAGTTTTGGTCTCCTTATTTAAGGAAGGATATACTTGCATTGGAGGCAGTTCAGAGAAGGTTCACGAGGTTGATTCCTGAGTTGAAGGGGTTGTCTTATGAAGAAAGGTTGAGCAGGTTGGGCCTATACTCATTGGCGTTTAGAAGAATGAGAGGGGATCTTATTGAAACATATAAGATTCTGAAGGGGCTTGACAGGGTAGATGCAGAGAGGATGTTTCACCTCGTGGGGGAATCTAGAACTAGGGGACATAATTTCAGAATAAGGGGGCACCCATTTAAATCGGAAATGAGGAGGAATTTCTTCTCTCAGAGGGTCGTGAATCTTTGGAATTCTCTTTCCCAGAGAGTTGTGGAGGCTGGGTCATTGAAAATATTTAAGGTGGAGATAGACAGATTTTTGAAAGGTAAGAGAGTCAAGGGTTATGGGGAACGGGCAGGGAAGTGGAATTGAGTCCAAGATCAGATCAGCCATGATCTTATTGAGTGGTGGAGCAGGCTCGAGGGGCCAAATGACCTACTCCTGCTCCTACATCTTATGTTCTTATGATCTCAGCTCCACCTTCCTGCCTGATCCCCATGTCCCTTGATTCCATGGAAGGATTGGTGAAGGAAAATCCACATAGGTAGGGTTGCTATTAGACCGGATATTAAGTAGCCACCAGGAGATGGTAGTGCAGTAGGGGTGCAGCAAATAGCAACTAAACTGGGATTAGGCATCTGAGCTATGAGAAACTGGGAATGTTTACACTGGAGAAGGGAAGGGTCAGGGGTGATTTTATAGAAGTATTCAAAATCCTAAAGTGCATAGACAAGGTAAGTGACTCTCTTTAAAACCTAATACAATAGCAAAATAATGCAGATGCTGGAAATCTGAAATAACAACAGAAAATGCTGGAAACACTCAGCAGGTCAGGCAGCATCAAGGAGAGAGAAACCGAGTCAACGATTCAGGTCGAGGACCCTTCGTCAGAACTGGAAAAGTTTAGAGAGGAGAGATTTTTAAGCAGGGGCAGGGAGGAGAGGAGGAAAGAACAAAGGGAAGGTCTGAGATAGGCTGGAAGGCAGGAGAGATTGACTGACAAAAGGGATGATGGTGTAAGGCAAAAGGAGAGGTAATGGGACAAGTTAAGAAACAAAAGATGAATCTAGATGAGGTGTGAGTGCCGATGGCAGAATCATCATCAGCTACCATGTGAGAAAACCTCTTTAAAACCTACCTCTTTGACCAAACTTTTGGTCACCTGCCCTAATATCTCCTTATGTGGCTCGGTGTCAAATTTTGTCTGGTTACACTCCTGCGAAGCGCCTTGGGACATTTCACTACTTTCAACGCGCTATATCAATGCAAGTTATTGTTGAAGCACCTCACGGAAAATGGCGGTCGCACAGACCTAATGGACGGTAAATCACAGACTGTGTGCCTGTGTCGTGTCCCCTCACCACTCCCCGCTCGGAGGGCTGGATCAGGCCTTGGGTAGCAGGAAATAAATCCTTGCATCTCTGCGGCACATGAAAGCAAACAGACTTCTACTTCGGGCCTCCGAGTAACATGGGTTGTCACTCCTAATTTAATTGCCGTCAATTAAAATTCATAACAACTTTTGGGTAATTTCCTCACCAGGGATTTCTTTGAGACACTGCCTGTGACAAGCTCAATTTCAAACAAATGATGGCAAGTAATATACCTTTCTATTCAGCACGATCATCAATATCTTGCCTCGGCAATCTTGAAAATAATTTACTGCTCCAGCTTTACTGAGATTTGTGTCAAAGCGACGGCTAATCTGTTTATTTTCAGTCATTTTATTACATATCAGAGAAGGTCACATGCGAGAGATTGTAGAGATAGAGTTGATTTATTGATATAAAACATCATATTGCGTTTGGAAAGTGCAGCAAAAGATCGACATTTAGTTGGAGGCTCTGATTAAATTGCTTCTGTTTCCTGTGCACAAAATCTTCGAGGCAGCAGCAAGAACTTTCAATTTTCATCATTTTTTTTCTTTGCTTTCTTCTGTGTCATCGTCAGAATCGGCATCGAATTTAATCAATCTAAGGGTCAAATCGGGGTGAAATTCGTCTTGGCTGGTGGAAAAGTGAATGGGACGGGGGGTAAAAGGGGCTGCCGATTCGCTGTCGCCCATTTTGCGTTAACACCCAGGACTCTACCCGTACTGTTTCCGCCAGCCGATACCTTCACTCAAATCCCTTCTTTCTCCGCCGGTAACTGTGGCCTAGAAATTCATCTCGGGCGGTGGCGCAGAATGGGCAGCACCGGATCGCCCACCCGTCACACGCAGCGTCTGATATTCAGTTCCGTTGCAGTCAAAGGAACCGAATGTCAGGCACTGCCTGTGACGGGTGGCCGATCCAGTACTGCCCGTTTTACGCCACTGCCCCAGGACAAATTTCTAGGCCTGTGTCTTTTTATCAATGATCGCTACTCCCCTTCCTTTCCCAGTTTCTCTGTCCCTGCTAAAGATCCTATGGCTTGCAATATTTAGCTCCCAATCACGCTCAGGTTATCACCAGGTCTCCGTAATGGCGACTGCATCATGCCCTTTAAGGTGAATGTGTGCTTCGAACGCACTTGTTTCATTTCTTAGGCAACATGCATTCATGTACAGAACTTGTATGTGGGTAACTGTTCCTACCTTGCCCATATGTCCTCGTAGAATCATAGAATAATACAATGCAGAAGGAGGCTATTCAGCCGATCATGCATTTGCCAGCTCTTTTGGTAGAGCTGTCCAATTACTCCCACGCCCCGCTCTTGCCCCATAGCCCTGCAATTTCTTTTTGCCTTCAAGTATTTATTGAATTCCCTTTTGAAAGTTACTATTGAATCTGCTGCCATCACCCTTTCAGGCAGTGCATTCCAGATCGCAACAACTCACTGTGTAAAAAAATTTTTCCTTATGTTATCCCTGTTCTTTTGCCAATTACCTTAAATCTGTGTCCTGTGGTTGCCGACCCTTCTGCCAGTGGAGACAGTTTCTCCTTATTTACCCTATCAAAACCCTTCATAATTTTGAACACCTCTATCAAATCACTTCTTAACCTTCTCTGCTCTAAAGAGAACAATCCCAGCTTTTCTAGTCTTGCCACATAACTAAAGTCCCTCATCCCTGGTACCAGTCTAGTAAATCTCTTCCGCCCCCTTTCTAAGGCCTTAACATCCTTCCTAAAGTGTGGCGCCCAGAATTGAACACAATGGGCTGGATTTTCATTGAGGAGGCGTGTAGGAGGCGGGACTACAACTTTCGGGGTTGTAGTCCCGCCTCCATCGAGTTGTGGCCAACCCACGCGATTTTCACTTGATTGACCTTGTTGAGTCCGCCCAGCGGGCTCAGCAGGCCAATTAAGGGCCACCCGGCAACAGGTGACATCACAGATTGACATTTCATCTGTCAAGAGCTTTTGACAGATGAAATATCAGCGTTTGACAGCTCTTTGAAGCTGTCAAACACTGACAATCTGTACTCTAAGTTAATTCCTTCCTATCAGGCTGATTTAGAGATCTCTCCGGAACAGAAAGCTGAATGCTGCAACTTTTGACAGCTCGCGGCCATTCTGCTTTCTGTACCGGTGAGATGAGGGATTCCCGAGACCTGAAGGATGGAAGGCTGTAAAGGTAAGTAAATGTAAGTAAAATTTCTTTAAACACTTTACACACACCAAACACACTTACCTCTGAACTCATGCACCCATCACTCACCTGAACACCGGTCATCTTGAATCCTCCAAGCCCTTCAACCCGACGGTCCGCCTCGCTAACTTGGCGTGGTTTGGAGCCGTCGGGAATCCCACACTTCAAGAATAAAAATAGGGATTAGGCTAAAAACTGCCTGTTAACTACCTGTTAACAGGCAGTTAATTGGCACTAATCCCCTTCCCGCCTCGGGGAGGCGGCTCCCAGCACAGGTCGGATATCCGCCTCCTTTGAAACTGGCATGGAGGCGGGTTGGGGGCGGGATGGGTTCGTGCCCCCCGATTTCGGGATTTTAACCCCCCACATGCCTCCAATCCCGCCTCCACGGCCCAATGAAAATCCTGCCCAATATTCCAGCTGACCCCTAACCAGTGTTTCATAAAAGTTTAGCATAAATTCCTTGCCAAGGATCCCACATGCTTTATTAACAGCCTTCCCAACTTGTCCTGCCACCTTCAAAGATTTGTGTACATACACCCCCAGGTCTCTCGGTTCCTGCACCCCCTTTAAAATTGTACCATTTAGTTTAATTGCCTCTCCTCATTCGTCCTGCCAAAATGTATCACTTCACACTTTTCTACGTTAAATTTCATCTGCCACGTGTCCGCCCATTTCACCAGTCTGTCTATGTGTTCTGAAGTCTGTTACTATCCTCCTCACTGTTTACTGCATTTCTGAGTTTCGTGTCATCTGCAAACTTGGAAATTATGCCCTGTTCACGTCATTAATATATATCAAAATGGTCCTGCTGGTTGTTTCCTCACACTTCTTGACCCGTGTGGATTTTCCCCTCCCAACCCACCCCCCTGGCTAGTTTAAATCTATCCCTTCTCCACTGTCCTGGTTGAGGTGAATGTCATCCCGTCTGTACAGCCTTCCCTGGCCCCAAAAGTGGTCCCAGGAGTCTGAATCTCTCCCTTCGATACCATCCCTCTGGTCACACATTGAGAATCCCAATCTTTCTCTCCCTGTCAGGTCCCTGCGTGGCACTGGGAGTAATCCAGAAATTACAATCCTGAAGGTCCTGCTCCTTAATAAGAACATAAAAACATAAGAAATAGGAGCAGGGGTAGGCCATAAGGCCCCTCAAGACAGCTCCGCCATTCAATAAGATCATAGCTGATCTTCTATCTCAACTCCACTTTCCTGCACTACCTCCATATCGCTTGATTCCCTTAATATCCAAAAATCTATTGATCTCTGTCTTGAATATACTCAACGACTGAGCCCCCACAGCCCTCTGGGGTAGAGAATTCCAAAGATTCACCACCCTCTGAGTGAAGGAATTTCTCCTCATCTCAATCCTAAATGGCTGACCCCTTATTCTGAGACTGTGACCCCTGGTTCTAGGCGCCCCAGCCAGGGGAAATATCCTCCCTGCATCTACCCTGTCAAGCCCTGTAAGAATTTTGTATGTTCCAATGAGGCCACCCCTCATTCTTCTAAACTCTAGAGAATATAGGCCTAGTCTACTCAATCTCTCCTCATAGGGCAATCCCCCTATCCCAGGAACCAGTCTGGTGAACTTTCGTTGCACTCCCTCTATGGCAAGTATATCCTTCCTTAGGTAAGGAGACCGAAACTGTACACAATACTCCAGGTGTGGTCTCTCCAGGACCCTATATAATTGCAGTAAGACATCTTTACTTTTATACTCAAACCCTCTTGTAATAAAGGCCAACATATCATTTGCTTTCCTAATTGCTTGCTGTAACTCCATATTTACTTTCAGTGATTCGTGTACAAGGACACCCAGGTCCCTTTGAACACCAATATTTCCCAATCTCTCACCATTTAAAAAATACTCTGCTTTACTATTTTCCTACCAAAGTGGATAACTTCACATTTCTCCATGTTATATTCCATTTGCCATGTTCTTGCCCACTCACTTAGCCTGTCTATATCCCCTTGAAGCCTCTTTGCATCCTCCTCACAACTTACATTCCCACCCAGCTTTGTATCATCAGCAAACTTGGATATATTGCATTTGGTCCCCTCATCCAAATCATTGCTATAGACTGTGAATAGCTGAGGCCCAAGCACTGATCATTGCGGTACCCCACTAGTTACAGCCTGCCAACCCGAAAATGAACCGTTTATTCCTGCTCTCTGTTTTCTGTCCATTAACTTATCCTCAATCCATGCTAGTATATTACCCCCAATCCCATGAGCTCTAATTTTGTTTAATAACCTCTTGTGTGGCACCTTATCGAATGCCTTCTGAAAATCCAAATACACCACATCCACTGGTTTCCCCTTATCTATTCTGCTAGTTACAGCCTCAAAAAACTCAAACAGATTTGTCAAACACCTGCCCCTATACCTCCCCCCTTCCCACTGTCCAGGGCCCCAAACACCCCTTCCAGGTGAAACAGCGATTTACTTGTACTTCTCGCAATCTAGTATACTGTATTCGCTGCTCACGATGCGGTCTCCTCTACATTGGGGAGACCAAACGCAGATTGGGTGACCGCTTTGCGGAACACCTCCGTTCAGTCCGTAAGGGTGACCCCGAGCTTCCGGTCGCCTGTCATTTTAATTCACCGCTCCATTCCCACTCGGACCTCACCGTCCTTGGCCTCTTGTATTGTTCCACGGAAGCTCAACGTAAACTCGAGGAACAGCACCTCATCTTCCGATTAGGCAGTCTGCAGCCTTCCGGACTCAATATCGAGTTCAACAATTTCAGATCATAAGCTCGGCCCCCATTTCATTTTCTCTTGTAATTGTTCCACTCCTTTTCCCCCCCCCCCCTTTCCTTTTGTTTCTCTCTCACACCTGGCAGCTATCTTTTGCCCTGCCAGTACACTTTACACCTAATCCCAGCCTATTACCATCTCGTCTAGCTTCTAATCTCTTTTACTTCTTTTGTTTCTTTTATTCTTTTGTCCGATCGCAGCCCTGCCTCCGATGTAGTTTCTTTTCTTTCCAGTTTTGAAGAAGGGTCCAACCCGAAACGTCAACTCAAATTTCTCTCCACGGATGTTGCCTGACCTGCTGAGTTTTTCCAGCATTTTCTGTTGTCAAACACGATTTCCCTTTCATAAATCCATGTTGACTCTGCCCAATCCTATTATTATTTTCTAAGTGCCCTGTTACCACATCCTTAATAATAGATTCTAGCATTTTCTCTACTACTGATGTCAGGCTAACTGGTCTGTAGTTCCTCATTTTCTCTCTCCCTCCTTTCCTGAATAGTGGGGCTAAATTTTCTACCTTTAATCCATAGGAACCAGTCTAGAATCTGTGGAATTTTGAAAGATGACAACCAATACATCCACTATCTCTATAGCCTCCTCTTTTAAAACCCTAGGATGTAGGCCATCAGGTCCAAGGGATTTATCGGCTTTCAGTCGCATTAATTTCTCCAGTACTAATTTTTTACGAATACTAATTTCTTTCAGTTCCTCATTCTCACTAGACCCTTGGTTGTGCACTATTCCTTGAAGGTTTTTTGTGTCTTCTACCATGAAGACAGACACAAAGGGCTGGATTTAACCAGCCGAGACGAGTTGGGGGCGGGACTGCTGCCTTCCGGGTTCTAGTCCTGCCCCCAGCGACATCCGACACACAGACACTATTTTCCTCTGATTGGCCTTGTTAAGCCTGCCCTGCGGGCTTGCCGGCCGATTAAGGGAAAGCCGATATCAGATGACGTTAGTTGATGACGCTTCATCTGCTGGTTTTTTTAAAGGGATATGAAGCATTTATTTTTGACAGGTGATTTAACAGTGTTTGACAGCATTGAGGTGCTGTCAAACACTGACAATCACTGTACAAAGATGAGCCCTTGCACCCAGTCTCTCCAATGACTCTTTCCTTAGGATAAAACAGATGGCAGCTGCAGGTGAGGGTCACTTCTCCCAATGAGGTGAGGCCACTTCAAAGCTTGTCACCTACAGAAAAATCTAAACACATTAAAAATAACTTTCCCAACATCTCCTTACCTCTGATACTCACCAGTGTCCCATTGCATTCTTCACACCACTTCTGCAGCTGTCATCTAAACACAAATATTGCAACAGACCCACATCACACCTCACTTACCCTGGTGGGGTTTGCCAACGTCGGGAAGCCCGCAGCAGAAGTCTCAACATGGGAAAAAGCCTCTTAACTGCCTGTTAACCACCTGTTAACAGACAGTTAAGTGGCTGTAATCCTCTTCCGCCTCTGGGACTCGGGACTCTGCGGAAATCGGGGACCCAACTCCCGGGAAGATTGGTTGGAGGTGGGTTGGGAGTGGGTTCGGGACCCGCTCCCATTCTTTTTGATTTTCCCAGCAGTCCCGCCTCCAGACCCGCCTCCTCAGGGCTGGTAAAATCCAGCCCAAAGTATTTGTTTAATTTCTTTGCCATTTCCTTATTCTCCATTATAATTTCTCCTGTCTCAGCCTGTAAGGGACCCACATTTACTTTCGCTAATCTTTTCCTTTTTACATATCTATAGGAGCTTTTACAATCTGTTTTTATGTCTCTTGCTAGTTTACCCTCATATTCTATTTTCCCTTTCTTTATCAATTTTTTGGTCCTCCTTTGCTGAATTCTAAAATCCTCCCTATCCTCAGGCTTACTATTCTTTCTGGCAACATTATAAGTCTCTTCCTTTAATCCAATACTATCTTTAATCTCTCTTGTTAACCACGGTTGGACCATTTTTCCCGTGGTATTTTTATTCCTTAAGGGAATGTATATTAGTTGCAAATTATGAATGATTTGTTTAAATGTTTGCCATTGCTTTTCTACTATCATATCTTTTAATCTATTTCTGAACCTACCGTAGCCAACTTGCCTCTCATACCTACGTAGTTTGCTTTGTTCTGGTTGAGGATCCTAGTTTCAGACTTAACTAAATCACTCTCAAACACAACATAAAATTCTAATATATTATGATCACTGCTCCTCAGAGGCTCCTTTACTACAAGGTTATTAATTAACCCTGGTTCATTGCACAATACTAGATCTAAAATAACCAATTCCCTCGTAGTTTTCTTGACATACTGATCTAGAAAACTATCTTGAATGCATTCCATGAACTCTTCCTCTGCACTATTTTTGAAAATTTGGTATGCCCAGTCTATATGGAAGTTAAAGTCCCCCATGATTACTGTATTACCCTTGTTACATGCATCACTAATTTCCTGATTTATACTCTGCCCAACGCTACAACCACTGTTAGGGGGCCTATAGACTACTCCCACTAGTGTTTTCTGCCCCTTGTTGTTTCTTAGCTCCACCCAAAGTGATTCTACATTTTGTTTTTCTGAGCCAAGATCCTTTCACTCTACTGTCTTTATTCCTTCCTTTATTATCAGGGTTACCCCTCCTCCTTTTCCATTCTGCCTGTCTCTTCTCAAAGTCAAATATCATAGAATATTTAGTTCCCAACCTTGGTCACTCTGCAACCACGCCTCTGTAATGGCTATTAAATCAAACCCATTTATTTATATCTGTGCAATTAATTCATCTATTTTGTTGCGAATGCTTTGTGCATTCAGATACAGTAACTTTAGCTTTAACTTTTTTCTGTTTTTCCCTGATGTCACTTTAGTCACTAATGCCCTATTACCTTTATTAATCTTTCTGTCCCTTCCTGACCCACTCTGCTTATCTTTACCCAGATCACTACCCTGCTCTGCAGCCTTGACATTTCTCTTACTGCTTTTGAATTTACCCTTTCCTGAATCCTCCCACCCCCTCTTCATTAGTTTAAAGTCCAATCTACCGCTCTAGTTATTCAATTCGCCAGGACACTGGTCCCAGCCCAGTTTAAGTGAAGCCCGTCCCCACGGAGCAGCTCCCTCTTTCCCCAGTACTGGTGCCAGTGCCCCATGAACTAAACCCCTTCCTCCCACACCAGTTTTTAAGCCACGCATTGAAACCTCTAATCTGTCTGTCCCTATGCCAATTTGCACGTGGCTCAGGTAACAATCCAGAGATTATTACATGTGAGGTTCTGCTTTTAATTTCGACCTTAACTCCTCAAACTCTCTCAGCAGAACCTCATTCCTAGTTCGACCTATGTCGTTGGTTCCTACATGGACCACGGCAACTGGATCCTCCCCCTCCCACTCCAAGTTCTTCTCCAGCTGCGAGGAGACGTCCTTTACCCTGGCACCAGGCAGGCAACACAACCTTCAGAACTCCCGGCCACGGCAGCAGAGAACAATATCTATCCCTCTGACTATACTGTCTCCTACCACTACCACATTCCTTTTCACTCCCCCCACTTGAATGACCTCTTCCACCATGGTGCCATGGTCAGTTTGCTCACCCACCCTGCAGTCCTTGTTCCCATCCCCACAGTCTAAGGCAAAAGCGGTAGGCCATTTAGGACAGAAATGAGGAGGAATTTCTTCACCCAGAGAGTGGTGAACCTGTGGAATTCTCTACCACAGAAGGCAGTAGAGGCCAATTCATTAAATATATTCAAGAAGGAGTTGGATATATTTCTTAAGGCTAAAGGGATCAAGGGGTATGTGGAGAAAGCAGGGACCAGGTACGGAATTTGGATGATCAGCCATGATCGCATTGAGTGGCGGAGCAGGCTCGAGGGGCCGAATGGCCTACTCCTGCTCCTATCTTCTATGTTTCTATGTTTCTATGTTTCTAAAGTACCTCGTACCTGGTGGGCAAGGTCCAGAGCTAAGGCTCCTCCATCACTACATCCTGGGTCCCCATACCTTCATGACTCGCGGTCACACCCTCCTGTCCCTGACCACTGTCGAACTCTAAAGTACTACTTAATCTAAGGGGTATGACTGCCTCCTGGAACAAAGTGTCCAGGCAACTCTCCCCCTCCCTGATGCCCCGCAATGTCTGCACCTCAGAATCTAGAATTTAGCTCCTTGAAATCCCTCTGCAGAATCTCGAACATACTCTTGTCTATGCCATTGGCTCCCACATGAACCAGGACATCTGGCTGCTCACCCTCCCATTCTGGAACCTTTTGTGTTCACTACGTGGTGTCCCAAACCTTGGCACCTGCGAAGCAACACACCATTCGGGACTTTGGATCACGTCTAGAAAAGAAACTTTCTATCACCTTGACTATCGAATCCCCCACAATCACCACTCGCCTATTCTCACTACCTGTACTGATAGGCAACTATAGTATGTAAAAAACATGACTATTACATGAAATTAGTTCAGGATTGATGCCAGGCAAGGAGTCATTAATGCCCAGAATAGTCTTTGGGTTAGGCTAGTGGAGACAAAATCTGTGGGACTATTCAATGGGTAGTTAGATGCTGTGACGAGGGGAGACCATACGTTTCTATGCAAGAACAAACCAGATGGGCCAAATGGCCTCCTTCATCTGTACTTATTGCGATCACTGCAGTTAAAAATCATAGCCTGGCAAAACTGCTGTGCGATTATTAATGTTTAACACACTTGAATAAATTCCTTGGTCCTCCATGTTAAAGGAGGCATTATTAACCTAATCGAATTGGCTCGTTTCCCCACTGGTTTTAATGGAGGCATTAATCCATTTTAGATAAAAGAACTTAGCATACATACATTTGCACAGCATAATTTCAAGGCCCATCTCTTTCAGGCGTTACACGGGAAACCATAACAGCAAGAAAGAGGCATGCTGGAAGTGGCAGAACTTTATCAGAAATGGAGTACTTATTGTCTTTCCGATAATATGCTTGAAGTGTGCCAGTAAATCATTGTGTTTTATTCACGTCAAGGTTTTTTTTTTAACAAGATAATCCTGCTTAAGAGATAGTTTTTACAGCTTTGTAGTGACTAACTGGCCCTCTGGGATCTATCATGGATGCCCCCACAGAGTTACACCCCCTTGGTGATTTATTAGATATTGAAATGATATTCGGCCTCTTCAGGAATTCATTGCAGATGGTGTGCTGAATTCGTGTTTTGATTAAGTTTGACGAAATCTTCTCCTTGGGTGTAGCAAAGGGTGTTTTGGGTTATTTTGTGCAATGATATTTGCAAAAATAGATCATTGCTGAGGGTCAGGTGAAATTACAGTCTTTTTTTTCTTGCATATTTTTCAGTTGATAGACAGCCCTAATTTGATGGATTAAATATTGCAGCTGTGCAGCATTATGTTAATATTTTTTCTGTGCGCAGCTCTGAATGCCGATCATTGTGCTCTCCAAAAACTCAACCCTTCCATCATCGCGGTAGGGACAAACAAGCCTGAGATCCCCAAAAATAGATACGTTTTCTCAATCATTTTTTGTTCTGACCTGATTATGTTGCTAAAATAAATGTGTACTATGCTTCTGCACATTTCTCACAGCTTCTTGTGCTTCTACTTGACTTACCCACGTAAAATTTTAAAACCAGAGGGTTTTCCTTTGGCTCAGGAACAGGAGCAATGTACCGTGAAGCACACATCCTATCAATCTGCTACAATGAAACCATGGCCCAGAAATTGGGTCATGTAGCGCCCATTTTTCAGGTGCAATGTGGCCTACTTAAGCCCCAAATGCCGGGCAGGAAGCATGCATTCACTTCCAGCCAGAAGTGCGTCGCTCGTCATATTGGGTAACATAGAAACATAGAAGATAGGAGCAGTAGGCCATTCGGCCCCTCGAGCCTGCTCCGCCATTCAATGAGATCATGGCTGATCATCCAAATTCAGTACCCTGTCCCTGCCTTCTCCCCATATCCCTTGATCCCTTTAGCCTGAAGAAATATATCTAACTCCTTCTTGAATATATTTAATGAATTGGCCTCAACTGCCTTCTGTGGTAGAGAATTCCACAGGTTCACCACTCTCTGGGTGAAGAAATTCCTCCTCATCTCTGTTCTAAATGGCTTACCCCTTATCATTAGACTGTGACCCCTGGTTCTGGACTCCCCCGCCATCGGGAACATCCTTCCTGCATCTAGTCTGTCTAGTCCTATTAGAATTTTATAAGTTTCAATGAGATCCCCTCTCATTCTTCTAAACTCCAGTGGGTATAAGCCCAGTCGACCCACTCTCTCTTCATACGTCATTCCTGCCTTCCCAGGTATCAGTCTGGTGAATCTTCACTGCACTCCCTCCATGGCAAGAACATCCTTCCTCAGATAAGATAACAACAAACAAGAGGCGTCCTTTACCCGCATGTGCAAATAAGATGCCTAACGCTTGCTTGAGGTCCCCACTCCAACATTGGTTTGCACTGAGGCAGCCAGCTCCATCGCATTGCTGTTTGTGGGAGCTTGCTGTGCGCAAATTGGCTGCCGAATTTCCTGTTTTACAACAGTGACTGCACTTCAAAAGTACTTCATTGGCAGTAAAGCGCTTTGGGACGTCCTGAGGTCATGAAAAGCGCAATATAAATCCAAGTCTTTCTTTCTTCTTTATAGGTCGGGTGTCTATTATTACCAACCTAGCCCATTCTTTAGCAAATAAAGTCTTGTCTTTCGGTTCTTTTAGATCAGATCAGGTAAAGGTTTCCTTCATGAATGGTTGATGATTGGTTGTTAAGAAAATTTAGCACAAATTCCTGTCTGACCTCAAAGCTGTCAATTTTCCTTTTAGTCGACCCAAAGTTTGACTTTGGGTGAAAGTGTAAAACCAGCAATATCCACTCAGCCACCCACGCTAATTTGATTAAATAAAAATTGGGAGAGACGTGTAACGGGTGTCTGAATCGATATTGGCTGTTTTACATTATCACACAAAATTAAAATTACCCCCCGTGTCTCCAACCTCCTGTTTGGGTCAATGGACTTAGCCAGAGGTTGCAAAGTACCTTGCCTTCCGCCAGTCTAAGGCTACATTTACACCACAGATGTGGCGAAGGGGTTTCCTAAACCCTGAATCGGGCTCTGATCTGACTCAGCAACGAGACAGAGTAAGACTCCTGCCAAAGGTTAGGTTGGACTGCAGCTCCGGATTTACACTGCAACTTCTTCACAATGGTGTAGAGGGCACTGCTCCGCACCAACGCTACAAGAGGCAAAGGCAGCTTGGCTTCCAGCAGGATATTTTCTGCCGTATCAACTTTGGAAAGAGTAAAAGTTGACAATTGCTCTTTTGATATGTAAAAAGTAGCTGCAATCCCTGATCTGTACAACGATTTGTACAGTGTTATAGGAACATAGGAACAGGAGGAGGCCATTCAGCCCCTTGAGCCTGTTCCACCATTCAATGAGATCATGGCTGATCTGTATATTAACTCCATTTACCCACTGACATAAGAAAACTACTAGGCACTTGGTCTAAGCATTAATCAAAGCTTTAATCAACTGTTTTACAACATGGAGGTCTAGTTGTGTCCTTCACTAGTTCCTGTTAAGAATGTCCTGCGCAAGCTGGGCCCGTGCCCGAATATTTATACTCTCCCTGGACAGCGCCACCCGCAGGCCGCTCAGTATTATTGCATAAGTCTTTCTTTCATGAATGACTGATTCATGTCACCCGCCTTGGTTCCATATCCCTTAATACCCTCGTCTAACAAAAATTTATCTATCCTAGTTTTAAAATTTACAATTGACCCCCCAGCTTCAGCAGCTTTTTGCGGGGGAGTGAGTTCCAGATTTCCACAACCCTTTGGGTAAAGAAGCGCTTCCGGACATCACCCCTGAATGGCTGAGCTTTAATTTTAAGATTATGGCCCCTTGTTTGGACTCCCCCCAACCAGAAGAAATAGTTTCTCTCTATCTACCCTTATCAAATCCTTTAATCATCTTAAACACCTCAATTAGATTACCTCTTAATCTTCGATACTCGAGGGAGTACAAGCCTCGTCCATGCAACCTGCCCTCATAATTTAACCCTTATAGCCCCGGTAACATTCTAGTGAATGTGTGCTGCATCCTCTCCAAGGCCAATATGTCCTTCAGCAGTAGCTCAGTGGTAGTGCTCTCATCTCTGAGTCAGAAGGTTGTGATTCAAGCCTTATTCCAGAGATTTGAACATCATAATCTCGGCTCGATGCACCAGTGCAGTGCTAAGGGAGTGCTGCACTGTTGGAAGTGCCATCTTTCAGATGAGATGTTAAACCGGCTGCCCTCTCAGGTGAATGTAAAAGATTCCACGGAGTCCTGGTGTCCTAGCCAACAACCAACACCACTAAAAACAGATTATCTGGTCATTATCTCATTGCTGTTTGTGGGACCTTGCTGTGCGCAAATCGACTGCTGCGTTTCCTACATTACAACGGTGACTACACTTCAAATCGGTACTTCATTGGCTGTAAAGCACTTAGTGATGTAGTGCAAGGCACAATATAAATGCAAGCTCTGCTTCTTTGATAATTTTGAGGTCAATGTTTCGCTCGCCCACTGAACTTACCAACCTCTGAGTAAATGTTCCTGTAGTTACCATGTGCAGGGATGTTGTAAAACGTCCCCTGTTCAGTATTTTCAGCAAAACCATAAGAAAATATTTTTTAAAACCTGTTTACGAATTCAGTCGAAATACTAAACACTGTAAATTGCCACAAACATACTTAACAATGTTCCTCTTGGCTCAGGAACTGCAATTATGCGGCGGGATCATAGGTACGAGCATTTTACGTACTATTTTAGTGGAAATGTTGACCAGTTAAAAATAATCGGTGCACGGCGTAGGTAAAATAGCCGAGAGGAGCGTTTAAGCTGAATGTCTTAGGCGCTTGTACATATAATCTCGCCTCATCATTTCAAGGCCAGAGCTGCCAGGGGAATTCTTAGCTCCAACGCCAGGCACCTTAGAGAAACAGTGCCAGCTTTATTTAGTAGTCGCTCTTTATTTATATCACTTTTAAGGATAAATACAGAAGACGCTGGATGTACACAACAGCTTTGTCAGCATCTATAAAAAGAAAATAGACTGAGCATCCTTTAACACAGCTAATGAAGTACTTTCGAAGTGTAGTCACTGTTGTAATGCAGGAAACGCAGCCACCCAATTTGCACACAGCAAGCTCCCACAAGCAGCAATGCGATGGCGCTGGCTGCCTTAGGGCAGACCAATGTTGGAGCGGGGACCTCAAATATTAGGCCCCTTATTTGCATATGCACAGGACCTAACGTCTGCTTCAGGCGTGTGTGAGGGACGCCTCTTGTTTGCCGTTACCCAACATGGCAGGCGGCACACTTCCAGCCGTAAGTGTGCAGCGCGCGCTCCCTGCCCACCATTTTGGGGCCTTAGTAAGCCATGTAGCTGTAATGTAAACGCAGCCTAAATCGGGGGTAAATAATCCAGGAGGCAGTGACTATCCCGAACTATGAGATGATTTGAGTAACAACGAATTAAATGCCACACAAAATCACTGTCCCGAACTCTGCCTTTTATTCCCCCCCCGCCAAAATTAACTCAATTTGCATAGCAAATAAATTGTAGGCGTCACCAAGAACATAAGAAATAGGAGCAGGAGTAGGTCATTTGGCCCTTCAAGCCTGCTCCGCCATTCAATAAGATCATGGCTGATCTTCTACCTCATCTCCACTTTCCTGCACTATCACCATATCCCTTGATTCCTTTAATATTCAAAAATCTATCGATCTCTGTCTTGAATGTACTCAACGACTGAGCCTCCCCAGCCCTTTGAGGTAGAGAATTCCAAAGATTCACCACCCTCTGAGTGAAGAAATTTCTCCTCATCTCAGTCCTAAATGGCTGAACCCTTATTCTGAGACTGTGACCCCTGGTTCTAGACTCCCCAGCCAGGGGAAACATCCTCCCTGCATCTACCCTAACTAATGTCCCAACAACAAACCATAAAATGATCACACAACATATATTTTAAAACCCTCTGTTGCCAAGCCTGACACTGTAGGCCTGCACCACAAGAAGGTATATGGCTGGTGAGACTGTAATACTACACTGTCCCTAATCTCTTCAACAACTTTACTCCTGGTAAATAGTTTCCTTAAATAAGTTCAGTGCTCTTCGTAATGCAATTTTAATGCTAATTTATTCAGTTCACTCTGTACAACAAAATGCATTCTTCCCCCCTCTAGCCAATATGCAAATGTGAAGAGATGTTAAATAAGTGACAACACAGAAACAAAGGCCCCAATATTTAGTCATAGAGTTATACAGCACAGAAAGAGGCCCTTCGGCCCATCGTGTCTGCACCGCCATCAGGCCCTGTCTAATCTAATCCCATTTTCCAGCATTTGGTCCATAGCCTTGTATGCTATGGCATTTGAAGTGCTCAGCCAAATGCTTCTTGAATGTTGTGAGGGTTCCTGCCTCTACCACCCTTTCAGGCAGTGAGTTCCAGATTCCAGCCACCCTCTGGGTGAAAAAGTTCTTCCTCAAATCCCCTCTAAACCTCCTGCCCCTTACCTTGAATCTATGCCCCCTTGTTATTGACTCCTCTACTAAGGGGAAAAGTTCCTTTCTATCTACCCTATCTATGCCTCTCATAATTTTGTACACCTCAATCAGGTCCCCCCTCAGCCTTCTCTGCTCTAAGGAAAACAACCCCAGCCTGTCCAGTCTCTCTTCATAGCTGAAGCGCTCCAGCCCAGGTAACATCCTGGTGAATCTCCTCTGCACCCTCTCCAATGCAATCATATCCTTCCTATAGTGTGGCGACCAGAACTGCACACAGTATTCCAGCTGTGGCCTAACCAGCGTTTTGTACAGCTCCATCATAACCTCCCTGCTCTTATATTCTATGCCTCGGCTAATGAAGGCAAGTATCCCATATGCCTTTTTAACCACCTTATCCACCTGTTCTGCTGCCTTCAGGGATCTATGTACATGCACACCAAGGTCCCTCTGATCCTCTGTCTTTCCTAGGGTCTTATCATTCATTGTGTATTCCCTTGCCTTGTTAGTCCCTCCAAAATGCATCACCTCACACTTTTCAGGGTTAAATTCCATTTGCCACTGTTCCGCCCATCTGACCAACCCATCTATATCGTCCTGCAGACTGAGGCTACCCTCCTCGCTATTTACCACCCCACCAATTTTCGTGTCATCTGCGAACTTACTGATCATACCTTTTACATTCACATCCAAATCATTAATGTAGACCACAAACAGCAAGGGACCCAGCACCGATCCCTGCGGTACACCACTGGACACAGGCTTCCAGTCACAAAAACAACCTTCGACCATCACCCTCTGCCTTCTGCCACTAAGCCAGTTTTGGATCCAATGTGCCAAGGCACCCTGGATCCCATGGGCTCTTACCTTCTTGACTAGTCTCCTATGCGGGACTTTATCGAAAGCCTTACTGAAATCCATGTATACCACATCCACTGCACTACCCTCATCCACACACCTAGTCACCCCCTCGAAAAATTCAATCAATTTAGTCAGACATGATCTTCCCTTGACAAAGCCATGCTGACTATCCCTGATTAATCCTTGCCTCTCCAAGTGGAGACTAAATCTGTCCCTCAGAATTTTTTCCAATAATTTCCCTACCACTGACGTTAGGCTCACTGGCCTTTAATTCCCTGGTTTATCCCTACTACCCTTCTTGAATAATGGTACTACGTTAGCTGTTCTCCAGTCCTCTGGCACATCCCCTGTGGCCAGAGAGGTTCTGAAAATTTGTGTCAGAGCCCCTGCAATCTCCTCCTTTGCCTCACAAAGCAGCCTGGGATACATCTCGTCTGGGCCTGGGGATTTATCCACTTTTAAGCCTGCTAAAACTGCTAGTACCTCCTCCCTCTCGATGCTAATATGTTCAAGTATATCACAGTCCCCCTGCCTGATTTCTATGTCTACATCATCCTTCTCCACAGTGAACACAGATGCAAAAAAATCATTTAAAACCCCACCTACACCTTCTGGCTCCACACACAGATTGCCACTTTGGTCCCTAATGGGCCCTACTCTTTCCCTAGTTATCCTCTTGCCCTTAATATACTTATAAAACACCTTAGGATTTTCCTTTATTTTGCTCGCCAGTGTTGTTTCATGGCCCCTCCTCGCTCTCCTAATTTCTTTTTAAATATCCCCCTGCACTTTTTATACTCCTCTAGGGCTTCCTCTGTCTTTAGTCCTTTGTATCTGCCAAAAGCCCCCCTTTTTTTCCTAATACATTCTCGTATATCTCTTGACATCCAAGGTTCCCTGGGCTTGTAGGTCCCACCCTTAACCTTTTCGGGAACATGTTGCCATTGTACTCTCTCAATTTTCATTCTGAAAGACTCCAATTGCTCCAATGTGGATTTTCCTACAAGTAGCTGATCCCAGTCCACTTTGGCCAGATCCTGTCTTATCATATTAAAATCGGCCTTCCCCCAATTTAGAATCTTTATTTCCGGACCATCTCTGTCCTTTTCTATGACTACCTTAAATCTCACCGAATTATGGTCACTGTCACCAAAGTGCTCACCTACTAACACTTCTACCACTTGCCCGGCCACATTCCCTAGAATTAGGTCCAGTACCGCCCCCTCTCTTGTAGGACTTTCTACATGCTGGCTCAAAAAGCTCTCCTGGATGCACTTTAAGAATTCTGCACCCTCTAAGCCTTTCACACTCTGACTATCCCAGTTAATATTGGGGAAGTTGAAATCCCCCACTATTATTACCCTATTATTTGCACATTTCTCTGAGATTTGCCTACATATCTGTTCCTCTATCTCCCCCTGACTGTTTGGGGGCCCATAGTTCACTCCCAGCAAAGTGCTTGCCCCCTTTTTGTTTTTAAGTTCTACCCATATGGCCTCATTAGAGGAACCTGTTAATATATCATCACTCCTTACAGCAGTAATTGACTCCTTAAATTAATATTGCGACACCCCCTCCTCTTTTACCCCCCCTCTGTCTCGCCTGAAGATTCTATACCCCGGAATATTGAACTGCCAGTCTTGCCCCTCCCTCAACCATGTCTCCGTGATAGCAACAATATCATACTCCCATGTGTTCATCAACACCTTCAGTTCATCCACCTTATTCGCAAGACTCCTTGCATTAAAATAAATGCCAGCCAGCCTTGCCCTACTCCCTTGTGCCGTTACATATTTGCTCTGCCTTCCAAGCTGACTTGTTTTTTCCTCTATATTTGGCTGTACATCACCCCCTATTATAGCTACACTCTATATCCCAGCCCCCTGCCAAGTTAGTTTAACCCCCCCCCAACAGTGCTAGCAAACTTCCCCGCAAGGATATTTGTCCCGTTCTGGTTCAGGTGCAACCCGTCCGACTTGTACAAGTCCCACCTTCCCCAGAAGCAGACCCAGTGATCCAGGAAACTAAAGCCCTCCCTCCTGCACCAACTCTTTAGCTACGCATTCATCTGCTCTATCCTCCTATTCCTATGCTCACTAGCACGTGGCACCGGGAGTAATCCAGAGATTACAACCTTTGAGGTCCTGCTCTTTAATCTGCTACCTAGCTCCCTAAATTCTTGCTGCAGGACCTCATCCCTCTTCCTACCCATGTCGTTGGTCCCAATGTGAACCACAACCTCTGACTGTTCACCCTCCCCCTTCAGAATGCCCTGCAGCCGTTCAGTGACATCCTTGACCCTGGCACCAGGGAGGCAACAAACCATCCTGGAGTCACGTCTATGGCCACAGAAACGCCTATCTGTTCCCCTTACGATAGAATCCCCTACCACTATTGCTCTCCCACTCTTTTTCCTCCCTTCCTGAGCAGCAGAAGCACCCCTGGTGCCAGGAAGTTGGCTGCTGCTGCCTTCCCCTGGTAAGTCATCCCCCTCAACAGTATCTAAATCGGTATACCTGTTTGAGAGGGGGATGGCCACAGGGGTCCCCTGCACTACCTGCCTGCTTCTACTGCTTCGCCTGATGGTCACCCATTTCCCTTCTGCCTGTGCAGCCCTTACCTGCAGTGTGACCAACTCACTAAATGTGTTATCCACGACCTTCTCAGCATCACAAATGCTCCAAAACTCATCCATCCGCTGCTCCAGCGCCTCAATGCGGTCTGCTAGTAGCTGAAGCTGGATGCATTTCCGGCACACATGGTCGTCAGGGACACCGGCAGCGTCCCTGAATTCCCACATAGCACAGGTGGCGCATAACACGGGGCTGGGCTGTCCTGACATGACTTACCCTTTAATTAATGTAAATTAATTCAATACCACCAATTAAAGGTATACTCTAGGGCGCTTGTATGGCAGAAGTCCCCGCTACACCAGAGAGACCCTAGAAAATATAAACCTCAGAATTGAAGTTACCTTACAGCTAAATGATATATTTAAGGGCTCTGGTTTACAAACAAACTATAAACCACCAAGTTTAATTTTAAAAAGAGAGAAATACTTGCCACCCAATCACTTACCTGCTTTCTGGTGACGTCACACTGTAAGAAAGCCCGCAAAAGTGAGGTTTTATACTCACCCGGGCCTCGGCTCACTGGTCCCTCCGCTCCCGACTCCAAGCACTGTAAGAAAGCCCGTGAAAGTGAGGTTTTACGGGGAGGCGGGGAGGGAGCGTGAACGCCTGTTTGCGGGGCGGAAAGGCAGAAGCCCTGTCGAATTTATCAGCAGGTCCGCGTTATTTTTTTTTTACCCCGTTTCCCGCCAGGCGGCCGGCCAGATTAATACACAAATTTGTTTAACAAAAATTGAATGAGCAAATAATTAACAGTAATATTATACATACATATACATACACTTACAGTGGAAATCTTTGTATCTAGCTTCCCAAAAAGGAAAACAGTAAAATGTCGCCATCTAAGGTACGCTTTTCTTTTATAAGTAGCTTTTATATACACACTGGTTTATATACACACTGGTCCTTTTCTTCTGGTATTTCTTATCACGCTGGAGCTATGCTGGTCTGACCACCTAGTTCCAAGTTGACTTCCTTCAGGCTTCAACAAGCTACAGCTCCTTATATATCCTGGAAAACAGTTACTATGACTTCCTGGATCGGAATAACATTCTATGCTTTTGTTAGAAAGTAGCTTGGCTTCATGAGTTGCAGACAAGTGAGGAAATCTGCAACGCGCGCACTGAGTTATGCTTGGGACAAGATTTTTTTTAAAAACACAAGTGACTGAAGTAAAGTCATGCCACAAAACGAAAGTAAGACCCAGCTGCTCCATTTTTGTCGCCCTAGTCTCGCACTCCAGCGCAGTCCAATGGACTCCAGTGAGGGAGTCTGAGGGAGTGTCACACTGTTGGAGCTGCCATTCATTCAGGTGAAACACTAATAATGGGCACTATTTAAAGATGAGCAGGGAGTTCTCCCAGTGCGCTGGTCAGCAATTCCTCCTTCAACTAACATAACAAAGAAAAACAGATTACCTGATCATTCACCATTGTTTGTAGGACCTTGGTAGACCAAAGTGGCTGTCGTGTTTGCTGAACAGTAACAGTCGCGGCACGAGAAAAGTAATTCATTGTACAGAGCACTTTGATACTTTTTGATATCATAGAGCATTATCTATAACAATAAGTTGTATTATTAAGTCTAATATCTCATCCTCATATACTCTTTTCATTTCTCATCCTTGTGTTCACGGCCTCGCCCCTCCCTATTTCTGTAATCTCCTCCAGCCCCACAACCCTCCGAGATCTCTGTGTTCCTCCAATTCTGGCCTCTTGTGCATGCCCCATTTCCTTCACCCCACCATTGACGGCCGTGCTTTCAGCTGACTATGCCCTAAGCTCTGGAATTCCCTCCCCAAACCTCTTCACCTCTCTACCTTGCTTTCCTCCTTTAAGACGCTGCTTAAAACCCACCTCTTTGACCAAGCTTTTAGTCACCTGTCCTAATGTCTCCTTCTTTGGCTCGATGTCAATTTTTTAAAGCTCCTGTGAAGCGCCTTGGGAGGTTTTACTCCATTAAAGGCACTAGATAAATGCAAAAGCAAAATACTGCAGATGCTGGAAAGCTGAAATAAGAACACCAAATGCAGGAAATGCTCAGCAGGCCAGGCAGCATCTGTGGAGAGAGAAACAGAGTTAACGTTTCAGGTCGACGATCTTTCGTCAGAACTGGAAAAAGTTAGAGATATAGCAGGTTTTAAGCAAGTGCAGGGGCAGGGAAAGGGGCGAGGGAAGGAAAGAACAAAAGGGAAGGTCTGTGATAGATTGCAAGGCAGGAGTGATTAAATGACAAAAGGTATGATTGTACAAAGCAAAAGGAGATGGTAACGGGGCAGATAAAGAAAGGTGTAAATGGGAATGGCAGAATCATCAACAGCTGCCATCTGAAAAAAATGGGGGCAGAGGTTATGGTCTGAAATTGTTGAACTCGATGTTGAGTCCAGAAGGTTGTGAAGTGATTAATCAAAAGATGAGGTGTTGCTCCTTGAGCTTACGTTGACCTTCGTTGGAACAGTGTAAGAGGCCGAGAACAGAGAGGTCAGAGTGGGAGTGGAGAGGAGAATTAAAGTGACAGGCGACGGGAAGCTCGGGGTCAATCTTGCGGACTGAACAGTGCTGTTCTGCAAAGCGGCCACATAATCTGCTGGTTGGTCTCCCCAATTTAGAGGAGACCGCATCATGAGCGGCAAATGCAGTATACTACAGTACACACTCCTGGGGCCCTCCTGCAAATACTGACATACTCTCATAGCCTCTGCAAATATTGGTACATTTCTGGAGGCCCGCTGCAAATATTGGTACATTCCTGGGGACCCCTGCAAATATTGACACACTCCTGGGGAGCCCATGTAATTATTGGTACACTCCTGGGGACCCACAGCAAACTTTGACACATGCTTGGGGACCCCCTGGCATACTTGTGGGGAACCCTGCAAATAGGGAGATAATCCCAGGGACCCTCTGCAAATATGCACACACTCCCGGAGAACCCCCCCAACCCCCACCCCCCCGCAACAAATACTGACATTCTTCCTGTCACCCCGTCCTAAATTCCATGTTTTATTACTGTACATCACTGCGAATAATGTGCCTGTAAACCAACAAAAACAGACAAGATGGATACAATTCTGCACAGATGCAATTTTTTTTTAATTGTCTCCGTGTTATTCACCTGACACTACATAAATATTTAAATCAAGTTGTGTAAGTGGTAGAAATAAGAACCATTTGTGTCATTTTCTCATCGCCCAACCGTGCTCTAAAAAGAAGTGTCAGTCTGGAGATGTGCAATGTTAATCTTTTTAATTAATATTTCATCACATTAATACTGACAGACAGCCAGGGAGAACTGAACAGGCAGTGTCTGCACATACTAGTATATTGTCCTCTTTTTAAACGTTGCATGTTGCTATTTTGAGCTCGGCCCTCAACTTTATTTCAAATTGAAGAAATATTGCTGCACCTGCATTTTTTTTTTAACCTCTTCCTTCTCTGACTCCTTACTGTGGTATCATTCCCTGATTGCCATCTGCCCTCCGTTACTTCACTCGTGTGGCTAGTCTTCACCTGGGAACCTAGACAGTGAGTGAGTTTTAGTAGGCTATTCCACTGGGGCCAGTATCACAACCAAGCCTGATCCTGTTTGATAGATTAAGTAAGTGGGCAAAACCGATGGAGTCTGATGTAAGAAAACTACTAGGCACTTGGTCTGAGTATTAAACAAGGCTTTAATCAACTGGTTTTCAACATGGAGATCTAGTTGTGTCCTTCACTAGTTCCTGTTAAAGAATGTCCTGCACAAGCTGGGCCCATGCCCGAGTATTTATACTCTCCCTGGACAGCGCCACCAGCAGGCCGCCCAGTATTACTTCATAGGTCATTTCCACATGAATGACAGATTCATGTCAGAGTCCACTGTGGGAAAGTGTGAGGTCATCCACTTTGGACCTAAGAAAGATAGATCAGAGTATTTTCTAAATGGTGGGAAACTAGGAACTGGGGGAGCAGAGAGATTTAGCATTCCATGTACAGAAATTATTAAAAGCTAGTGGACAGGTACAAAATATATTTATAAAGGCAAATGGAATGCTGGCCATTCTCTCCAGGGGGCTGGAATACAAAGGAGTGGCATTTATGCTTCAGTTGCCATCCTAAAGCCAGGAAATCCAGCCAATGATCCCAAAGGCTACCACCCCAGCGCCATTCTGTCTACGGGCTACAAGGTGGTCGAATGGCTCCTCCTTAACTGGATAAAACTGACTTTAGAAGCTGCCCTCCCAAACGAGCAGGCGGGCTTCAGAGAGGGAAGAAGCTGCTCTGACCAGGTCCTTGCACTCACTACCAACACTGAGGCAGGGTTCCAGAAGCAGCTGAAGACCGGAGCTGCCTTCATAGACTTGTCATCGACATACGACACTGTGTCTGGCGCGAAGATCGGCTACTGAAGCTTTCAATAATCTACCAAAGCTGCAAGACTCTCAGGCTTATCAACGCCCTAACGAGCAACCGTTCGTTCCACGTCTATCTTGGTGACAAGACCAGCCGAACATGGGCGCTCAACAATGATCTGTCGCAGTGCTCACGCTGGCCTTTCTCAACATCTATATGGCGAACATGCCCTACACCAAATCCCGGAAATTCGCATATGCCGATGACATAGCACTGCTGATGCAGGCATCAACACTAGAGGAAGCAAGTAGGATGCTAACAAGCGACCTGGACCTACTGGAACGCTACTTCTGGACCTGCCGCCTCCGTTCTAATCCAGAGAAGACAGTTGTGTCGGCGTTCCATCTGAGCAACAACTCTGCCAGGTAAGAACTCAATGTTTCCTTCTGCGGAAGGCGACTTACCCATGAACCCCACCCAAGATACCTGGGCAACACCCTGGACAGGACCCTCACCTATCGGCCTCATCTCACCAACACCAGCCCAAAAAGTGAAAACCAGGGTGAATCATGAGCAACATTGACCTTCCCATTCACGAAGACTTGAAAAGCCCACCATGAAAGCGCTTAAAATCACGCCGGCCATTCTGGGAAACAGCAACCAATATTCATGCAGCTGGTATCGACCCACTGTCCAGATGGACGGAATCGTGGGACACACATATCATAAAGAACCAACACCTCATCGCTGACCCAACAGCAGAGGTCCGTGGCTTTGCCCTCCCTCGAAGACAGTGGACAGCGCTCACCCGAATCAGCACAGGGCACGGACGATGCGGCCACCCGCTCCACAAGTGGAAGATGAGGGACGACCCGAAGTGCGACTGTGGTCATGAGTCCCAGACCGTGGAACACACCACATCAACCTGCCCACTAAGATTTCTCCACTCGGCATTTCAGGAGGCCATCGAATGGAGAGCCAAACTGACATCCCATTACAAGCTTTTCCCGTCGTGTGAAACAACAACAAGCTTAGACCCCATTTAGAGCAATGAGTTCAGTTCTGGACATCACACCTCAGGAAGGATATATTGGCCTTGGAGCAGGTGTGGCCCAGATTTACCAGAATGATACCGGAGCTAAAAGGGTAAATTTATAAGGAAAGGTTGCACAGACTAGTCTTATGTTCCCTAGAGTATAGAAATAGAGCTAGGCTGTTCAGGGGTGAAGTCAGGAAGCACTTCTTCACACAAAGGAAATCTGGAATTCTTTTCCCCAAAAAAGCTGTTGAGGCTGGCGGTCAATTGAAACTTTCAAAACTGAGATTGATAGATTGTTTTTAGGCAAGGGTATTAAGGGATATGGAAGCAAAGCGGGTAAATGGAGATAAGATGCAGATCAACCATGATCTAACTGACTGGTGGCGGAGCAGGCTCGAGGGATTGAATGGCCTCCTCCTTTACAAATGTTTCTATGCTCGTTCCTATGTTTTTTGCCGAGACGCTTTGCAGGAGGGGGTCACTGAATGCCAAGAAGGAACTCCTTGGTGAGGCAGATACTGATCATAGCATCAACTACCACCTGAGTTGAGTGCAGTACAGACCAGGAAACGAAACTGGGGCTGGTGCACATATTTTGTCACTATGGTATTGGCCCAGAAATTCGGGTCGAGGGCTTCCCGCGGGTGCAAGCCCCCGACCTGCACTTACCTTGTGCGCCGGCCGTTGAGCTGTGGGCCCCCATGGAATTCCAACCCTGGGCCTCCTCCAACTGCCGGCGCGCAGTGCTTGCGTATCCCAGGGGCGCAGTTAGTTCGATGCGTCCCCTGGGATCACGTGGGCCATGGGGAGCCAATCGGAGCAGGGAATGCTTCATTCATAAGTTTGACAGGAAGGGCTGTCAAATTTATAAATACTACAAGCCCCAAAACATCACTAAATCTTCAAATACATATTTTTTTTAAATCACATTTTTTAAATAAACTATAAATTACATGAAATAACTATTTTAAACAATAATTTAAATTTTTGAAAATAATAATTTTATTTTCTAATGGGAATTAAAATAAACTTACCTTTCTTTAAAGTATTTAAAAATAATAAACCTGTGGAAAAAATGTTTTAATTTTAATTCATTCACCACTTACCTTGTAAAAAGCAGGCCTTGCGACTGCTTTTTATATGTGTAACATCTGGAGACATACCTTCCCGGAAAAACCTGCAAAAAAAACGTAAGTTCGATGCGCATGCGCAGCCTCTCCCGCGCACGCGTTCGACCTCTGAACCCCTTCGTTCAGAGGAACGGAAGTGCCGGTTTCCCACGCATGCGCAGTGCATGCAGGAAACCGGCACTTCCATTGGGCTTACGGGTGAGTACCCCGTGCATACTCACCCGTGGAGACCCGAATTTCTGGGCCAATAAGTTTTCTTCACCATTGCGGTTCTTCTTAACTGCCTTCCTTTATGTAAATCTTTCTTTGTGCTTAAATGAGCGCACTATCTAGGCCTGATGTCCCAGCGCAGTACTGAGGGAGTGCTACATTGTTAAATGTGCTGTTCTTTGGATGAGAGGCTCCCCCCATCGGCCTTCTTCAGTACATCGAAGATCCTGGTGTGCTGATTAACATTCCTCCATCAACCAAGGACATGAAAAATGCTAACAATGCACTGGGATTTATTTCTCGGAGTATAGAATTCAAAAGTTATGTTAAACTTGTATAGGACCCTACTCAGGCCACACTTAGAGTGCTGTGCCCAGTTCTGGTCTCCAAACCATAAAAATGACGTAGGAGCAATGGAGAAAGTTCAAAAAAGTTTTACAAGGATGGTACCAGAACTGAAAGATTACAGCTATTGGGAAGGATTGAACAGGTTGGGGTTTTTTTCTTTAGAAATGATAAGACTTAGAGGTGACCTGATAGAGGTCTTTAAAATTATGAATGGGTTGGACAGGGTAGATGTGGAGAGAATGTTTCCACTTGTGGGAGAATCCAAAACTGGGGCCATAAATACAAGATAGTGACTAATGAATCCAATAGGGAAATGAGGAGAAATGTATTTACTCAGAGAGTGGCCAGAATGTGGAACTCGCTACCACAGGTAATGGTTGAAGCAAATAGCTTAGACGCTTTCAAAAGGAAATTAGATGAGCACATGAGAGAAAGGGGAATAGAAAGATACGCTGAGAGGCTGAGATGAGGGAGATGGAATGGGAGGAGACTCGTGTGGAGTATAAAGTTGGGTCGAATGGCCTGTTTCTGTGCTGTACATTCTATGCAATTCTATGTAACTTCATGAGAAGTGGCAGGTGAAATCTAGTACAGAGAAGTGGAAGAGTTTTTAGATTCGGCAGAAGGAAGGAAAGTATGTATGGATTATGGTCTCAATAGAAAGCTATGCACTGTGTTGCAACAGGAAAAGATCTTAAGGTTTAATTGAACTGGCTGCTAAAATCATTGGTACAGGCAGTTAGGAAAGGGAACAGAATTTTGAGGATATGCAGTAGGGTGTAATTTACAAGTCGAGAGAGGTCATTGTAAAATTATATCTGGCCTTGGTGAGTTTGATCACCCCTTTTTAATAATGCTATTAAATTATTGGAGGAAGTGCATCCAGGTCAATTCCAGAACTCAGGGGCCAGGGTTATGGGAGAAGATGGCTACCCAGGGATTTTTCTCTCTTCGACTGAGGGGTGACTTGATAGAAGTGCTTCAGATTAGGAAGGGTTTTTCTGCCATGTATGAAATTCAAAGACCCAGGGGTCAGTTTCAAATAAGGGGATGACCAAAGGAAGTGGGAAATTGGTTAACAAACAGGAAACAGAGAGTAGGGATAAATGGGTCTTTTTCGGGGTGGCAGGCGGTGACTAGTGGGGTACCGCAGGGATCAGTGCTTGGGCCCCAGCTATTCACAATATATATCAATGATTTGGATGAGGGAACCAAATGTAATATTTCCAAGTTTGCTGACGACATGAAACTAAGTGGGATTGTGAGTTGTGAGGAGGATGCAAAGAGGCTTCAAGGCGATTTAGACAAGCTGAGTGAGTGGGCAAATACATGGCAGATGCAGTATAACGTGGATAAATGTGAAGTTATCCACTTCAGTAGGAAAAATAGAAAGGCAGAGTATTATTTAAATGGTGATAGAGTGGGAAATGTTGATGTACAGAGGGATCTGGGTTTCCTTGTACACCAGTCACTGAAAGCAAACATGCAGTTGCAGCAAGCAGTTAGGAAGGCAAATGGTATGTTGGCCTTCATTGCAAGAGGATTTGAGTACAGGAGCAAGGATGTCTTACTACAGTTATATAGGGCCTTGGTGAGACCACAGCTGGCGTACTGTGTGCAGTTTTGGTCTCCTTACCTAAGAAAGGATATACTTGCCATAGAGGGAGTGCAGCAAATGTTCACCAGACTGATTCCTGGGATGGCAGGACTGTCGTATGAGGAGAGATTGGGTCGTCTAGGCCTGTATTCACTAGAGTTTAGAAGAATGAGAGGGGATCTCATTGAAACGTATAAAATTCTGACAGGGCTAGACAGACTGGATGCAGGGAGGATGTTTCCCCTGGCTGGGGGGTCTAGAGCGAGGGATCACAGTCTCAGGATATGGGCTAGGACATTTAGGACTGAGATGAGGAGACATTTCTTCACTCAGAGGGTGGTGAACCTGTGGAATTCTCTACCACAGAAGGCTGTGGAGGCCAAGTCACTGAATATATTTAAGAAGGAGATAGATAGATTTCTAGACACAAAAGGCATCAAGGGGTATGGGGAGAGAGCGGGAATATGGTATTGAGACAGAGGATCAGCCATGATCGTGTTGAATGGCGGAGCAGGCTCGAAGGGCCGAATGGCCTACTCCTGCTCCTATTTTTCTATGTTTCTATGTTTCTAAATTCAGGCAAATTGTTTTCAGTAAAATGGTTATAGATATGTGAAATGTTCCACCAGCAACGATGGGACAACAAGGAGCTGTGGCAGGGATCAAAATGAGTCTGGATAATTTCCTGCCAACAAATAGATTTAGGGTTATTAGAGTGAGCAATGTGTGGAGGTAATCTTGTGGGTGGTTGGATGGGAAGGTAGATGGCTGACTCCTGCCTGCAAATCATTATGACAGGGGTAACTTTCCCACCCCGAGCTCCCAGCGGGGAGCTTCAACCGCCCGGAGCACACATTCGGGCACACGATTTTCCGACCTTTAATTGAAGCGTTTGGAAAATCCTTTGCTGTGCAGGCCTGAATTTCTGCTTTGCTCCTACTGTGTAACCTCCTCCAGCCCTACAACGCTGCTGAATTCTGCATCCCTCCAATTCTGGCCTCTTGTGCATGGCTGATTTCCTTCGCCCCACCATTGCCGACCGTGCCTTCAGCTGCCTGGGCCCTAAGGTCTGGAATTCCCTCCCTAAACCTTTCTGCCTCTCTACCACTCTCTCATCCTTTAGGATGCTCCTTAAAACCTACCTCTTTGACCAAACTTTTGGTCATCTGTCCTGATACCTCCTTCTGTGGCTCGGTATCAAATTTTGATTGATACCTCTCCATCTCTCCACCTCGCTTTCCTCCTTTAAGACACGCCTTAAAACCTACTTCTGAGACCTACCCGTCCTAATCTGTCCTTATGTGGTTTGGTATCAAATTTTGTCCGCTAGCACTCCTGCGAAGCGCCTTGGGACATTTTATTACGTTAAAGGCACTGGACAACATTCAGGCTTGGGTTGATAAATGGTAAGTAACATTCGCACTACACAAGTGCCAGGCAATGACCATCTCTGACAAGAGAAAGTCTAACCACCCCCCCTTGACATGCAATGGCATTACAATCATCAAATCCCCCACCATCAACATCCTGGGGGTCACTATTGACCAGAAACTTAACTGGGCCAGCCAGCTACAAGAGCAGGTCAGAGGCTGGGTATTCTGCGACGAGTGACTCACCTCCTGACTCCCCAAAGCCTTTCCATCATCTAAGAACATAAGGACATAAGAATTAGGAGCAGGAGTAGGCCATATGGCCCCTCGAACCTGCTCCTACATTCAATAAAATCATGGCTGATCTTTGAACTCAACTCCAATTTCTTGCCCTATCACCATAGCCCTTGATTCATCTGGAGTCCAAAAATCTATCTATCCCATATCTATCTACAAGGCACAAGTAAGGAGTGTGATGGAATACTCTCCACTTGCCTGGATGAGTGCAGCTCCAACAACACTCAAGAAGCTCGACACCATCCAGGACAAAGCAGCCCGTTTGATTGGCACCCCATCCACCATCTTAAACATTCACTCCCTCCACCACCGGCGTACCGTGGCTGCAGTGTGTACCATCTACAAGATGCACTGCAGCAACTCGCCAAGGCTTCTTCGACGGCACTTCCCAAACCCGAGACCTCTACCACCTTGAAGGACAAGGGCAGCAGACGCATGGGGATACCACCACTTCCAGGTTCCCCTCCAAGTCACACACCATCCTGACTTGGAAGTATATCGCCGATCCTTCATCGTCGCCGGATTAAAATCCTGGAACTCACTCCCTAACAGCACTGTGGGAGTACCTTCACCACACGGTGGCACGGTGGCATAGTGGTTAGCACTGTTGCCTCACAGCGCCAGGGACCCGGGTTCAAATCCGGCCTCGGGCGACTGTCTGTGTGGAGTTTGCACATTCTCCCCGTGTTTGCGTGGGTTTTCTTCGGGTGCTCCAGTTTCCTCCCACAGTCCAAAGATGTGCGGGTTAGGTTGATTGGCCATGATAAAAATTGACCCTTAGTGTTAGGGGGGATTAAATACGTGGGGTTACGGGGATAGGGCTTGGGTGGGATGGCTGTCGGTGTAGGGACCGGGTGCTAGGGTTTGGATGATCAGCCATGATCTCGTTGAATGGCGGAGCAGGCTCGAAGGGCCGAATGGCCTACTCCTGCTCCTATCTTCTATGTTTCTACACGGACTGCAGCGGTTCAAGAAGAAGGCTCACCACCACCTTCTCAAGGGCAATTAGGGATGGGCAATAAATGCTGGGCTCACCAGCGACACCCACATTCCAGGAATTAATAAAAAATATATATATGAATACAAATTGTTGTTGTAGTCAATGCTACCCAAAAAAGAAGCAAGTTAACCAGTGATTCATCTCTCAGCTATTTGTTGAACTTAGCTAGTACAGAATAGCTGCCACATTTCCCTACATAACAAGTCTCTGCATTCCAGGAGCTATTCACCATGTGAAGCACTTGGAGACATGTCAATATGATAAGGCACTGTATAAATCCAGTTTTTTTTCAAAAATTTAATTGAAAAGTACAATGTCGTAGCTCCTTTACATTAATTAGATAACTGTGGTATAACTACTGTTTGTATAAATTTAAAAGAGGATATTCATTTAACAGAATACTGCATTATGAAGCCTGAAGCGAAGATTAAAAATGTAATTATAATTCGGTTTTGAAACATGTGTCAACTTGGGTCTGAAAAGTAATTAGCTTGTTAGATATTAATTATTTTTTTTAATCTCCACTTTACTTCTGTAATGTTGAAATCCACGGGAAAGAAGACTGGGCATGTAAAACGAGCTGCCGAATTATTGTCGCCCAGGACATATTTCATCCACCCCCACTAAATGTCCACTCACTGCCAGAGAGATGCCAAGTTTAGTTTATCAAACGCATGAACCCCACCGTGAAAGGTGAAATCTATCAAGCCAAATTTGGGTAAAAAGGGCAATTATTGGAGAGTGGATTTTGCTATCAAGGAAACGGCAATAAGGAACTAAAGGGAAAGACTAGCATTTCTACAGCACTTTATCGCATCTCTCAAAACACTTCACTTACAGTGATATGCAGTGACATGATGTGGGTGAGCACAGCAGGCATTTTCTGCATTGCACGATTCCACAACGGAGGTGAATGTGGAGTTCAAGAAAAAAAGAGAGACTTGCATTTATATACACCTTTCACAACCTCAGGACATCTCAAAGTGCTTTACAGCCAATGAAGTATTTTTGAAGTGTAGTCATTGTTGTAATGTAGGAAACGCGGCAGCCAATTTTCACACAGCAAACTCCCACAAACAGCAATGTGATAATGATCAGATAAGCTGTTTTTAGTGATGTTGGTTGAGGGATAAATATTGACCAGGAACCCGGGGATAACTCCCCTGCTCTTCTTCGAAATAGTGTCATGGGAACTTCTACATCCACCTGAGAGAGCAGATGGGACCTCAGTTTAACGTCTCATCTGAAATATGTACTTATTAAGAACAGATAATCTGTTTTTGAGTGATGTTGATTGAGAGATAAATATTGGATTGGACACTTGGAGAACTCTCCCTGCTCTTCATCAAATAGTACTCCCTCAGTACTGCACCGATGTGACAGACTAGATTTTGTACTTAAGTCTCTGGAGTGACCCATAACCTTTGAACTCAGAGGTGAAAGTGCTACCATTCAGCCACTGCAAACACCTATTAGTTTATCTGTTTCGGGTGGGATGGTTGAGGGAGGCAAGGTGCTAAATCCCTGCAAAATGGTTCCATGAGGTCTTTACCAGCCAGTGGAACAGGTAGTTGAGGCCCACTCCCGCTACAGACGCTGTGCATCGGCGATGATGAGTTCGGTGAGTCGGCGGGGAGGCAGCAGAAGCAGCGATGGAGACCACGACGACCCGCTGTAGCACGGCGGCCGGCAGCTCCTCGGCGGGAGGCTCGGAGGTCGAACCGGTAGGAGGGGAGGCGGCCAGCGGACCGAGGGCGGGAAAAGCAGGCCCTGGAAGGTCGGACACCGCGGGAAGCTCGGAGGTCAGACCGGGTGGAAGGAGAGCCAGGGAGAAGCAGGCCCCGGGGACGTCGGTACCCCGGCGGCTGAAGATTGTCGGGCAGGAGTGCGGGAAAGGCGGAGCGAGGCGAGAGCGGACCCTATTGTGATGGCGCTGATGATGATGGCTGCCATCCTTGCGGGCTCCGTGCGTACCAGGCAGCTAAGTGTCCTTTGCTGCTTGGTGCGCTCGGCTCGTTAAGAAAAAAGCATTTCACTGACTGGATTTCACTTGTTGTATTTGGTTATGTGACAAATAAAAAATTGAAAAAAAAATTGAAATTGAAATTGAAATAGATTTAATATTTCATCCAAAGGGCTGCAGTACTTTTTTCAGTGCTTATTTTAGGTTCTGCTCATCACAGCCTTGATTCAGAAATGGATGCAAGAGCTAAACATCAAAGGAGAGGGGAGAGCTGCTGCCCGCAGGGCAGCATTTAACCAAGCATGGTACCAAAGAGCCCTAGCAAAACTGAGGTAAATGGAGGTCAATCAGAAAACCCTCCAGCAACTGAGCTCATACCTGATACAAAGGAAGATGGCTGTGGTTGTTGGAGGCCAATCATTGCAGCTCCGGGATATCACTGTAGGACTTCCTCAGGGAAGTGACCTCAGACCAACCATCTTCAGCTGCTTCATCAATGAACTTACCTCCATCATAAATTCAGAAGTGGGGCTGTTTTGCTGACGATGTTCAGCTCCATTTGCAGCTCCTCCAATAATGAATTGGCCCATGATCCAGCTGACAGCAGGACTGAACAACATCCAGACTTAGGCTGACAAGTGTCATGTAACATTTGCATCCAGACATGCCAGAATAATATGGATTCAAACAGGAGAAAGCCCAACCATCTCCCCCTGGCTTTCAGTGGGACCACCACTGTTGACCATCGATGCCCTAGGGGGGGGGGTCACCATCGACCAAAAACGCAACTGGACCAGCCATCTCAACATCATGGCTACAAAAGCAGAGCAGAGGCTGAGTACTCTGTGGTGAGCGTCTCACTTCCTGACTCCTCAAAGCCTCTCCAAGGCTCAAGTCAGGAGTGTGAAGGAACAATCACCACCTGCCCGGATGTTCCAGGGCAGAGCAGGTCAATTAATTGGGCCCATGCAACTGAATTCAATATCCAATCCCTCCACCATCAGCATACTGTGGCTGCAATGCGTATCATCGAATGCACTTCTAACACCGAGAAGAACAAGAACAGCAATGCTGTGCTCTGAAGAGCTCCAGATAATCAAAGCATGAAGCTTCAGTACAAAGGGGTCAGTTGACTGGTGATCCATCAACTATATTTAAAAAACAGGCATATGCAGTGTCCCTGGGACTGTTATGTGAATTTACAGCATGCAATCAGCGAGTCGCACTGTACGTGGCAAGGGCAGTAATTCATGAGACTCTCTGTGGGATGTTGTGTCACGCCAGCTCACTTGTGGTTGGCATCATACAATATTCCATGGCAAATCTGTCACTTACAAAAAAAAATTGACATCTAATATTGAATTAATCATCTAAAGCAATAAAATCTTCGACTCGTCATATCTGTACAAGCTCCACATCAGAGCTATAAAAGAAAGAACTCACATTTATATAGCGCCTTTCACAACCTCAAGACGTCACAAAGCACTTTACAGCCAACGAAGTACTTTTGAAGTGTAGCCATTGTTGTGATGTAGGAAATGTGGCAGCCAATTATGCACAGCAAGCTCCCACAAACCGCAATGTGATAATGACCAGATCATCTGTTTTTAGATGTTGGTTGATCTACTCTTGCCCTGTTTTCCTGCTCTTTCCCCATACACTTTTTTTTCTTCTTCAGGTGTTCAACTCCCTCGTAAACATTATGAATGACTTAGCTTCAATAGCCACTTAGGGCCATGCAATTCATAGGAGCATAGGAACAAGAGTCGGCCATTCAGCCCCTTGGACCTGCTCTGCCATTCAATGAGACTGTTATAAATCTCATCATCATAAAGAAACTACTCGTGAAATAACGCTGGATGGCCAGCTGGTGGCGCCGTCCAAGGAGTATAAATACTCGGGCGTGGGTCCAGCTTGCCCAGGGACATTTTGTAAGACAAGGAACTAGTGAAGTACAACTAGACCTCCATGTTCTGAAACAAGTTGATTAAAGCCTTGCTTTACACTCGCACCAAGTGCGTCATGAGTTATTACGTCAGAGACCATGCACATCAACTCCACTTTTTCACCATTCAGAAAATGCCCCGATTTTTCTTTCTTGGGTCCAAAGTGAATGACCTCACACTGGCCCACATTGAACCCCATCATCTAATAACGCTTTGCAAATAAAATGTTCTTCTAATCTTCCCCTTCCTGTTTCGAGCATTAATCCTGATTTTATTCCCTCTTGCTACTGATTCGTTGACCATTGGAAAAAATCATTTACTATTTACCCTTTCAAATCCTTTCCTAATTTTGAACACTTCCAAGCTTCTCAACAGAATGACGTACCCTCATCCCTTGGATGGTCCTGGTAAATTTGCCTGGCAACTTTTCAATGGCTCCAATATCCTTTCTATAATGGGCTGCCCAGATATGTGCAGCCTACTCCAGCAATGGCCTCACCTCTGCTGGGCTTTTGTGCTGTGAAGACCTTCTGCGCTTTTGGTATGTCTGGCCATTAAGCAGCAGCAATTCAGAGGGCGCCTGCTCCTGGCACACACCGGGAGCGCCAGTCGCAAAACGGCGAGCTCCTGGCTCGCGCTCTTTCACTTTAATGGGTGGAAAATCTGGGACTCCGAGTGCGGATTCCGTGACCTATGCTCCCAGTGTGCGCTGGGAGTGAGCGCATGTGAATTTTTACCTCTGACTGATGAGCATTGCAAGTGAGCTTCCACTACCTTAAAATGCATGATTAAGTGAAGGAGAAAGGGATGGTGGTGACAGATCAGCCTGGACTTAAACAGTGCCACAAAGGCACACGTCACACAGCTTATTCTTCTGTCTGCATCTAAGCTTTTGGTCTGTGGAGATCTTGCCCGTGAGTCACATACTGTCATCTGTGCTTATTGTCAAGCCCAGCTCTGGCATAACATGTTTTTATGAGAACACGTTGAAAGAATACAATAGATGTGTCCTTACTGTTCATGATAAAGCTAATATAACCAGAGGCTTTTGATGGAAATGAGTGGTTGAAACTTTCAGTCACTGGCTCTCTACTCTCAGAAATTCTCTCCCCAAACCACTTTGCTTCATTACCCACCCCACCTTCAAAAGCCGCCTAAAAACCCTTGTCTCTGACTCTGTTTTCACTCTTCACCACCTAAATTTCCTCCTATTGCCAGCTGGGGTCAATACCAGTTTCATTCAGTTGGCAGCATTCTTATGTCTGAACCAAAGGTACATGAGTCCAAGCCCCAGCTCTAGGAGTTGAGCACAGAACTGAAGCCAACACTGCAGTGCAATACTGAGGGCATGCTGCATTGTCGGAGATGCGTTTCTATAGCTGATGAGTTCTAATGAAGGTTTACACACCTGGGATCGTTCATCTGCCTTTTCTCCTTACAGATGCTGACTGAAGTTTTTTAATTCACTCTCGTGATGTGGGCATCGCTGGCAAGGCCAACTTTGCCCTGAGAAGGTGGTGGTGGGTTTCTTCAAGAACTGCAGTCCGTGTGGTGAAGGTGCTCCCAGAATGTTGTTCGGCAGGGAGTTCCAGGATTTTGACCCAGTTATGATGAAGGAACGGTGATATATGTCCAAATCAGGATGATGTTTGACTCGGGGGGGGGGGGGGTGGGGGGGGGTGCGGGGTAGGGAGGAGGCGGGGAAACGTGGAGGTGATAGTCTTCCCATGCAACTGCTGCTCTTGTTCTTCTACATGGTGGAGGTCGCGGGTTTGGGAGATGCAACCAGGGTACGCTGGTGTTGGAGGGAGTGGATGTTTAAGGCAGTGGCTGGGCTGCTGATCAAGCGGACTGCTTTGTCCTGGATGGTGTCGAGCTTCTTGAATATTGTTGCTGCTGCATCTATCCAGGCAAGTGGCTGACTTGTGCCTTGTAGGTGATAAAGAAGCTTTGAGGAGTCAGAAAGTGAGCTGCTCGTTGCAGAATACTCAAGCTCTTACCTGCTCCGGTAGCCACGGCATTTATGTGGCTGGTCCAGTTGGGTTTCTGTTCAATGGCGACCTTCGGGGTGTTGATGGTGGGGGATTCGGCAATGGTAATGCCATTGAATGTCAAGGGACGTGGCGCGACTCTCTCTTGCTGAAGATGGTGCTTGCCTGGCACTTGTGTGGCGTCAATGTTACTTATTGCTTGTCAACCCAAACTTGGATGTTGTCCAGGTCTAGCTGCGTGTGGGCATGGATTGCTTCATTACCTGCTGAGTGACATGAATCAGTCATTCATGAAAGAAAGACTTATGAAGTAATACTGAGCGGCCTGCGGGTGGTGCTGTCGAGGGAGAGTATAAATACTCGGGCACGGGCCCAGCTTGCGCAGGACATTCTTAACAGGAACTAGTGAAGGACACAACTAGACCTCCATGTTGTAAAACAGTTGATTAAAGCTTTGTTTAATGCTTAGACCAAGTGCCTAGTAGTTTCCTTATGTCACTGAGTACTTCCAGCAATTTCTTGTAAGATAGCAGATTTTCAGTTTGTCCTTTTCATTCTGCTAAGCCGAGAAGCTGACTGCCTGTTGAGGTGGGTGTACTACATCTGGGGGTAAGATATGAGTGGGTGGTGGCATCTCCCAATTTCCCACCATAACACTGGTGTGTTTGTATGTTGTAATTTCTATATAATTCTCGTTCCTGATCAGCATTCACCATTCCCACCTTGTTGCGTATCCAGTGATGTTTCATTACATGAGGACAGCTGTTTAAATTTTAATTTATCTTTCACGCTGCAATCGAACCCTTCCGAAAACATTTAAAATTGCCAGAATCCATCGCGTATCTTGAGAAAAGCAATCGCGTGACTAAATGCATTTATTTATATAGCTACAGAAGACTTTGCAGTCTCTTGAATGTAGCCTTCTTCGGTGACAGTCTTGATTGTAATGTAACCTGAAGGAGTGCACGTCAATTGCTAATTATTTTTCAATGGACATCCAGCTGCCTTCATGTACAGCGAACCATCGTTCCAGCTATTTGAGGAAGTGGTAGCAAAGGGTCATCAACTCATGATTGTCGCTAGCAGAATGAAGGGCGCTAACGGGAGGTGCAAATCAACTGAATTTTTCCCCCTTAGGCTTTTACCTTTGGAGTGGTCATCTAGTGGTTATGTTACTGGACTAGTCGTCCAGAGGACGTGAGTTCAAACCCCACCATGGCAGTTTGAGATTTGAATTCAGTTTAAAAGAATCTGGAAATAAAATGCTGCTATCAGTAAAAGAGTGACCATGAAACTGTCGGATTGTTAGAAAAATCCACTGGTTCACTGATGTTCTTTAGGGAAGGAAACCTGCCGTCCTTACCTGCTCTGGGCCTATATGTGACTCCAGTCCTACATCAACATGGTTGACTCTTAACTGCCCCCTGAAGTGGCCTAGCAAGCCAATAAGTTGTATCATCGTCTTCTCAGGGCAACTTGGGATGGTCAATAAATGCCAGCCTTGCCCGTGGTGCTTGCATCCCAAGATTGAATTTTCAGACACAGGCTGGCCTGGAGAGAGGGGGGAATGAATCCCTTTTCGTGGAGATAGCTCTTACCAGGCAGATGATAAGCAGCCTGCTTTTTAAAATTCAGAACAGATGGGGGAGCACTTTGTACTGAAAGTACTCTCTGAGGCTCTCCTTCACTTTTAAATGTAACTGTACCATCTTCACAATAGTTAAACGCCTTGCACAGAGGGAACCTGTGAAGAGTGATGAGAAATGTTTCGTGTCCTCTGTCAATTGTTAATTAACACATTCGCGCGGAACTAAATTTTATGTTTCAAATTCGCACTGGCACGGGCCGACGGAGTTCTCTCCTGTCGTTGGGGTAACGACACACCATACGTCCGCCTGCCGCTGTGACCCCTCTGTAACCCCGACCTTTTTTTCCTGAGTCAGGGCTCATTAGACATGCATGTAGCCCTCCGATCCGTGTAGTCAATAAGCCTCGGGCGGCGAACTAGCCTATCAGAACAGCCGTATTAGGCGCGTGGTGACGCGACCTGGCGACTGTAGGATAGCGGACTCTGGCCACAGAGTCAGTAGCGCCTGCCCAGTATTAACTGGAGTTCGGCTGAAGACAGGTAATCGCCATCTTGGTCCTGGAAACTGCAGCAGGGCCTATTAGCCCTGTCTTATCTCTCAGTACATGCGAACCCGCAAAGCCTATTTTCTTTATGTATTTCATTGCTAAAAAATAAACAAAGCTCCATTTGTTTAAGTGACACTGCAACTGGCCATTGCCCACATCCCATCATATTCTTTCAAACCGTGCCTGGGGATCTTAATCAAAGTTCACCAATCCAGATGAGTCCATTTAGTTCGTCTTGCTTGCCATTCTGTAGAAACCTGCTTTGAACACCCATCGCAATCCATAACTGCCCACTGAATGATCCCAGAGATTTTTTCCTCTTCTACCCTACCATTCCAGGCGTCATCGAGATCGGGATCAATATTTGAGTCAGTAACAGCGCGGTGAGGGAGCTTATTAAACTGGTGTAAATTTGACTTCCCTTTGTGAGCTTCCCAGCTGCAGAAGGATCGAAACCCAGTCAGTAGGTGGACGTCAGCACTGCAGAATTTCAGATGTACTCCTATTCGCTCCTCCCCATCAAATGTCACGCGATCCAATATCATGTGAGCAGATGTCACGTATTCAGGGAGAACCAGTGGATGTGGTGTATTTGGACTTTCAGAAGGCTTTCGATAAGGTCCCGCATAAGAGATTAGCGTGTAAAGTTAAGGCACATGGAATTGGGGGCAAGGTACTGACTTGGATAGAGAACTGGTTGGCAGACAGGAAGCAAAGAGTTGGAATAAACGGGTCTTTTTCCGAGTGGCAGGCAGTGACTAGTGGGGTACCGCAGGGATCGGTCCTAGGACCCCAACTATTCACAATACAGTATATATTAATGATCTTGACGAGGGAACTAGATGTAATATCTCCAAGTTTGCAGATGACACAAAGCTAGGTGGGCGTGTGTGCTGTGAGGAGGATGCCGAGAAACTCCAGTATGATTTGGACAGGTTGGGTGATTGGGCAGATGCAGTATAATGTGGATAAATGCGAGGTTATCCACTTCGGTGGCAAAAACAGGAAGGCAGATTATTATCTGAATGGCAATGGATTGGGCGAAGGGGAAGTGCAAAGAAACCTGGGTGTCCTTGTGCACCAGTCGCTGAAGGTAAGCATGCAGGTGCAGCAGGCGGTTAAGAAGCCAAATGGTATGTTGGCCTTCATAGCGAGAGGATTCGAGTACAGGAGCAAGGATGTCTTGCAGGGCCTTGTACAGGGCCTTGGTGAGACCACACCTTGAGTATTGTGTGCAGTTTTGGTCGCCTTATCTGAGGAAGGATGTTCTTGCCATGGAGGGAGTGCAGCGAAGATTCACCAGACTGATACCTGGGATGGCAGGAATGACGTATGAGGAGAGATTGTGTCGATTAGGCTTATACTCGCTGGAGTTTAGAAGAATGAGGGGGGATCAAATTGAAACTTATAAAATTCTAACAGGACTGGACAGACTAGATGCAGGAAGGATGTTCCCGATGGTCGGGGAGTCCAGAACCAGGGGCCACAGTCTAAAGATAAGGGGTAAGCCATTTAGGACAGAGATGAGGAGGAATTTCTTCACCCAGAGAGTGGTGAACCTCTGGAATTCTCTACCACAGAAGGCAGTTGAGGCCAATTCATTAAATATATTCAAGAAGGAGTTAGATATATTTCTTAAGGCTAAAGGTATATGGGGAGAAAGCAGGGACAGGGTACTGAATCAGCCATGATCTCATTAAATGGCGGAACAGGCTCGAGGGGCCGAATAGAAACATAGAAGATAGGAGCAGGAGTAGGCCATTCGGCCCTTCGAGCCTGCTCCGCCATTCAACGAGATCATGGCTGATCATCCAAACCCTAGCACCCGGTCCCTACACCAACAGCCATCCCACACAAGCCCTATCCCCATAACCCCACATATTTAATCCCCCCTTAACACTAAGGGCCAATTTTTGTCATGGCCATTCAACCTAACCCGCACATCTTTGGACTGTGGGAGGAAACCGGAGCACCCGGAGAAAACCCACGCAAACACGGGGAGAATGTGCAAACTCCACACAGACAGTCACCCGAGGCCGGATTTGAACCCGGGTCCCTGGCGCTGTGAGGCAACAATGCTAACCACTATGCCACCGTGCTGGCCGACTCCTGCTCCTATCTTCTATGTTTCTATGTTTCTACGGTTGAGGGAAAAATATTGGCCAGGAAACTGGGGATAACTGCCCTTGCTCTTCTTCAAAATAGTGCCATAGGATCTTTTATGTCCACCTGAGAGGGCAGACGGTGCCTCGGTTTAACATCTCATCTGAAAGACGGCACCTCCGACAGTGCTGCACTCCCTCATTACTGCCAAGAATTGTGTGCTCAAGTGCCTGGAGTGGGACTTAAAACCCACAACTTTTTAACCCAGAGGTGAGAGTGCCACCCACTGAGCCACAGCTGACACTGCATCAGGATGCAAGCTGCCATCATGAATGTTGCTGTCTGATATTACTGGCCCCTCTTCTCAAACATTAAAATGGATGAAGGCAGGAGGTAGCTGACTCCTCAGATAGGGCCTTGACAGTTTCCCCGGCATGCCAACACTTGGCGCTCTGAATCAGAATGCTATCAATTGGCACTAATCGTCTAATCCCTGCTAATTTGCAGTTAATTAATCCCCATTCATTTCACACCTTCCCGCTTCACTGCCAAAACTGGACTCAGAGCTTCTGCAGAAAGCAGCTGTTGAACGGCTGCATAACCACCTTGCACTTGGCATCCTTGCACACCGAAATTGCAAATGGTTACTGCAAGGTGTGAAGTACAAGGGGGATGAAAGAGCTACATAGCCAATGGGGATTAGAAGACTCGTGTCAGCTCACCTCATCTTGAATCAGAACACAGGTTATTCGTATCGGTGCACAAGGAACTGGTCCCAGTCATAGGGAAAACATCAGGAGAAAGACAAAAAGGGAAAAACCGACAGAGGAGAAATTCCACAGCGGGCGCTAAACCCTGGCAGTAGCCTGTGTGACCAGAGCTCAATGACCCTGTCTATGTGTAACAAGTTTACCTGATACTGAACATAATGGCCTGGAGATTCCTGGAATTTGACCTGAAAATGCATCAAAAGTCAGACCCATTTTGCCGATGTCAAATTGCCACCAAGTATCTTCCCAATCTCATTAGAACATGCCCGAACTTAAAATGGACATAAATCAGCAGACATTAGTGCACAGAATCAGGGCCCAAGGAAACGTCGGACAATATGTTTCTTCTTTGAGTCTTAAGATTTAAAGTTTCAGCTCATTTAACCGTCATTCACGTTGATCAGGCGCAGCAGGTTTAAGGCCCTACAATCGGGGAAGCTTTTCAATTTTTAATATCACTTGTACTTATGCCATAAAAATGCATTCAAAGAAACAGATAATACAGCAAATAAAAACAGTAAATGCCAGAAATACTCAGCAGGTCAGGCAGCATCTGCGGAGCGAGAAACAAAGTTAACGTTTCAGGTCGATGACCTTTCATCAGAACTATAAAAGGTTAGAAATGTTCGATTAGGCACTTTACAGCCTTCCGGACTCAACAGTGAGTTCAACAATTTCGGACTATAACCTCGGCCCCCATTTTTTCACATGGCAGCTGTTGATGATTCTGCCATTCCCATTTACACCTCATCTAGACCCAACATTTGCTTTTATACTTGCCCCATTATCGTCTCCTTTTGCTTTGTACAATCATACCTTTTGTCATTTAATCACTCCTGCCTTCCACCCTATCACAGACCTTCCCTTTTGTTCTCTCCTCCCCTCCTCCCTTTCCCCGCCCCTGCACCTGCTTCAAACCTGTTACATCTCTAACTTTTTCCAGTTCTGACAGAAGGTCATCGTCCTGAAACATTAACTCTGTTTCTCTCTCAACAGATGCTGCCTGACTTGCTGAGTGTTCCCAGCATATTCTGTTTTTATTTCAGATTGCTGCGTTATTTAGCTTTTGTATTAGAGATGAAGAGGGGTGGGAGGAGGCTCCTTATCTGAGGAAGGATGTTCTTGCCATGAAGAGAGTGCAGCGAAGATTCACCAGACTGATACCTGGGATGGCAGGAATGACGTATGAGGAGAGATTGGGTCAATTGGGCTTATATTCGCTAGATTTTAGAAGAATGAGAAGGGATCTCATTGAAACTTATAGGCCCAGAAATTCGGGTCGGGGACTTCCCGCGGGTGCAAGCCCCCGACCTACACTTACCTAGCGCGCCAGCAGTTGACCTCTTGGCCTGCGTGGAATTCCTCTCCGAGGCCTGTCCCAGAGGCCGGCGCGCTATGCTGGCGTGTCCCAGGGGCGTAGTTAGTGCGATGCGTCCCCTGGGATCACGTGAGCATCTGGCAGCCAATCGGAGCAGGGAATGCTCCATTCATAAGTCTTGACAGATAGACCTGTCAAAACGTATAAATGCTGAGGCTGTAAAACTGTACTTTACCTTCAAATAATTTTTTTTTAAAAATCACACTTTGTAAATAAACTATAAATGACATTAAATAACTATTTTAAACAAAAATTTAAATTTTTGAAAAAGTAATTTTATAAAAAAATGGGGCTAAAAATAAACTTACCTTGCTTTAAAGTATTTAAAAGTAAAAAACCTGTGGAAAAAATGTTTTAATTTTAAATAATTGACCACTTACCTTTGAAAATGAAGTCCTTATGGCTGCTTTTTACATTTCTAAAATGTACAGACATACCCGCACGTTAAAACCTGAAAAAAAAAAGGAAGTTCAACGCGCATGCGCAGACTCCCGTGCGCACGCGTTCGACCTCTGAACCCCTTGGTTCAGAGGATCGGAAGTGCCGGTTTCCCGCGCATGCGTAGTGCATGCAAGATTCCGGCACTTCCATCAGGTCCACGTGTGAGTACTCCGTCCATACTCACACGTTGGGACCCGAATTTCTGGGCCATAAAATTCTAACAGGACTAGACAGACTAGATGCAGGAAGGATGTTCCCGATGGCGGGGGAGTCCAGAACCAGGGGTCACAGTCTAAGGATAAGGGGTAAGCCATTTAGGACAGAGATGAGGAGGAATTTCTTCACCCAGAGAGTGGTGAACCTGTGAATTCTCTACCACAGAAGGCAGTTGAGGCCAATTCATTAAATATATTCAAGAAGGAGTTGGATATATTTCTTAAGGCTAAAGGGATCAAGGGATATGGGGAGAAAGCAGGGACAGGGTACTGAATTTGGATGATCAGCCATGATCTCATTAAATGGTGGAGCAGGCTCGAGGGGCCGAATGGCCTACTCTTGCTCCTATCTTCTATGTTTCTAAACAGTGGCATGGACCAATTGGGCCGACTGGCCTGTTTCTGTGCTGTACATTCTATATAATTCTACATCAATGGAGGTGAGGTGCAGGTCAGCCATGACCTATCTGAATGGCGGTACAGGCTCGAGGGGGGCTGAATGACCTACTCCTGTTCCTGATGTTCCGAGGTAAGAACACAACGGATGGGCAGACTTCTTTTCTTGCCTACACGAGTCTCTCGTAGCCCGTGTCGTCACTTGGAACTTGCGTACAGTGAAGTCAGCTTCCACATCCTGAGCTGGGATTGGCGGAGCACGTGCTAGGCTGTGAGGGATCAACGACTTCTGCACGCTTTCCGTAAGCTCCTTCTGTGGATTTGAGCGACCATGAGAGTTAAAATTTGTCAATCCTGCTGCCTTTATTCACTTGCCTCCATCTGACCACTATTCCCCTGATGCTTAACGTGCAAACACAAAAAATTGCAGTATTGTCAAGGGATAATGGTGGCAGAAATTTTAACACAGCTTTCCAAATCTGAAGTTCCAACACAGCCACAGTCACTCATAAACATTGGATCCGGTGGGAATGCCACGTGCAAACTGTGTACCCGCTTTAGGAACTGAACATCATTTCTTGATTTTTATGCAGACACAGCAAATAATATAGTAATAATGTGTTGCCATTTTTCATCAAGCCTTCAAGAAATGAAACGTCTCATCTACTAAAGCTCAATGTATTAGGAATGATCACTATGTAAATAAATGTCCAGTTTCGTTCTGAGTGCAGGTTTGCCATTTACTTGAAAACGTGACTGGAAAAAGGCAGGCACACTCACACACACACTCACACTCACTCACACACTCACACACACACTCACACACTCACTCACACATGCTCACACACACACACACACACGCTCACACACACACACATGCTCACACACACACACACACACACACACTCACACACACACTCGCACACACACACACACACACACACATGCTCACACACATTCACACACACACACAGGCTCACACACACACATAGAAACATAGAAGATAGGAGCAGGAGTAGGCCATTCGGCCCCTCGAGCCTGCTCCGCCATTCAATGAGATCATGGCTGATCATCCAAACTCAGTACCCTGTCCCTGCTTTGTCCCCATATCCCTTGATCCCTTTAGCCTTAAGAAATATATCTAATTCCTTCTTGAATATATTTAATGAATTGGCCTCAACTGCCTTCTGTGGTAGAGAATTCCACAGGTTCGCCACTCTCTGGGTGAAGAAATTCCTCCTCATCTCAGTCCTAAATGGCTTACCCCTTATCTTTAGACTGTGACCCCTAGTTCTGGACTCCCCCGCCATAGGGAACATCCTTCCTGCATCTAATCTGTCTAGTCCTGTTAGAATTTTATAAGTTTCAATGAGATCCCCTCTCATTCTTCTAAACTCCAGCGAGTATAAGCCCAATCGACCCAATCTCTCCTCATACGTCATTCCTGCCATCCCAGGTATCAGCCTGGTGAATCTTCGCTGAACTCCTTCCATGGCAAGAACATCCTTCCTCAGATAAGGCGAACAAAACTGCACACAATACTCAAGGTGTGGTCTCACAAAGGCCCTGTACAACTGCAGCAAGACATCCTTGTTCCTGTACTCGAATCCTCTCGCTACGAAGGCCAACATACCATTTGCCTTCTTAACCGCCTGCTGCACCTGCATGCTTACCTTCAGCGACTGATGCACAAGGACACCCAGGTCTCGTTGCACTTCCCCTTCTCCCAATCTATTGCCATTCAGATAATAATCTGCCTTCCTGTTTTTGCCACCAAAGTGGATAACCTTGCATTTATCCACATTATACTGCATCTGCCATACATCTGCCCAATCACCCAACCTGTCCGAATCATACTGGAGTTTCTCGGAATTCTCCTCACAGCACACACGCCCACCCAGCTTTGTGTTGTCTGCAAACTTGGAGATATTACATCTAGTTCCCTCGTCTCGATCATTAATGGCCCAGAAATTCGGTTCGGGGGCTTCCCGCGGGTGCAAGCCCCCGATCTGCACTTACCTTGCGCGCCGGCCGTTGAGCTGTAGGGCCCCGTGGTATCCGGGGCCTGGTCCAGCTGCCGGCGTGCAGTGCTTGCGTATCCCAGGGGCGCAGTTAGTTCGATGCGTCCCCTGGGATCACGTGGGCCATGGGCAGCCAATCGGAGCAGGGAAAAGCCCATTCATAAGTCTGACAGGAAGAGCTGGCAAGACTTATAAATACTACAGCCCCAAAATAGCACTAAACATTCAAATAAATTTTTTTAAAATCACATTTTTAAAATAAACTATAAATTACATGAAATAACTGTTTTAAACAGTAATTTAAATTTTTGAAAAAAATAATTTTATATTCTAATGGGGCTAAAAATAAACTTACCTTGCTTTAAAGTATTTAAAAATAATAAACCTGTGGAAATTTTTTTTATATTTTAATTAATTCACCACTTACCTTGTAAAAAAAAGGCCTTACGCCTGCTTTTTACATTTCTAAATCCTGCAGGCTTACGATCCCGGAGAAACCTGTAAAAAAACCTAAGTTTGATGCCGCGCATCCTCCCCCACGCACGCGTTCGACCTCTGAACCTCTTCGTTCAGAGGAACGGAAGTGCCGGTTTCCCGCGCATGCGCAGTGCATGCAGGAAACCGGCACTTCCATCGGGCTTACGGGTGAGTACCCCGTGTGTACTCACCCGTGGAGACCCAAATTTCTGGGCCAATATATATTGTGAATAGCTGGGGTCCTAGCACTGATCCCTGTGGTAGCCCACGAGTCACTGCCTGCCACTCGGAAAAAGAGCCATTTATTCCAACTCTTTGCTTCCTGTCTGCCAGCCAGTTCTCTATCCAAGTCAGTACCTTGCCCCCAATCCCATGTGCTTTAACTTTACATGCTAATCTCTTATGCGGAACCTTATCGAAAGCCTTCTGAAAGTCCAAATGCACCACGTCCACTGGTTCTCCCTTATCTATTCTACCAGTTACATCCTCAAAAAATTCCAGTAGATTAGTCAAGCACGATTTACCTTTTGTAAATCCAAGTTGACTTTGTCCGATCCTGTCACTGTTTTCCAAGTGCTCTGCTATTACATCTATATATATAAAACAGTATGGGGGAGAAATTGGGTGAGCAGCGCCGCCTGTTAGCGCCTAAAGAGGCAGTCAGTAGCTGTAGCGCCACTGGCTGCGTCTCCCGCGATATTCAGTAGGGGCGCTAATGGTGGCGTTAGGCATTTGCGCTGCGCCGCCACCGACGACGTCATCAGTGTGCGCAGCGCTCCATTCATGCCCCGTTCGCGATATTTGGTAGCGAATGCCGCAGTTGCGCCGCTCGCTACCCGCGCCCGGTTCACGGGGCCTTACTGTGCCGGCAGCGGCGCAAGTTAAGGTGGAGGTGCGGGGCAACCGCTTTTTTGGCGGCCGCCTGCCAGCACCTCCATCCCCGGCCTCCTAACCCCTACCCCCCGCGGCATTGCCAGCTGTTTCCCGAGAGCCCGGCACTTCTCCTTGGTGCCGGGCTCATTTGCCGGCACTCGCGAGTGGGGATCGCGCTGTTGCAGGCACCTCCCCCTTAACAGTGGGAGGAAGGCCTGCAGTACCGCAGCGTGCCGTGCCGCAGCATGTGGCGCTGCGGCACGTTGTGCTGCGATAATCAGTTTCAGCGCCCTAAGAGGGACGCGGAGCGCCTCGAACCTCGCCCCGTGTCCCTCGAGGGGCACTGAAACTGAATTTCTGGCGATCGGTATCACTCCGATCGCTGCGCTAAATCCTGCGCTCAGGCAACTTTTGCACCACTTTGGCGCCCCAACCCAATTTCTAGGCCTATGTCTCTCTGTCTCTCTGTCTCTCTGTCTGTCTGTCTGTCCGGCTATACAATCAAAAGTTATAGAGCGTACCTATACATATGTTGTATCAAAAGAAAGCTCATCATTAGGGGACTCTTGTAGGTGTATTTACTTTTTGGTCGGACAAAAATTGTGCCGACGGTATCCAAAAAACGTTCAAAATTCCGTTCATTATCCGCTCATTTGCATCGAGTGGGGGTAGGTTCATTGTGTGTGCGGGCGGGCCATCCTACAGTCGAGTGACAGGATCATTGACCAATCCTACACTTCAGTGACCTGACGGTTGACCAATCGGTGCGTGTGTGGGCGGGCCTTATCATTCTGAACCGAGGTGAGTGTCAGCCATCTTGATTCCTAACTACTAACTATTGATTTATTTTTCCCACTTTCTGTGTGTGTGGAGGGGATTTTATCCAGCACAAATTTGGTACTGAGGAGCCCAACTAGCTCATTATATAAGTTGCGTGTAATAAATGAGTCCAGTATGTGATTTATTTCTCGGGGCCATGTCAGTGCGGGGGCCCGGGGCCTAGGCTTCTCCAACCGCCAGCAGCGCAACTCCAGTCCCAGGCTCCCGGCCTAGACAGGGACCAACACTGGCAGAGGGGAAAGGGTCTGCGGCCTCCGCTCCATTCCCGGGGTCGGTAGGTGGGGAGGCTTCACAAGCAACTAGGGTAGGTCGCAAGCCCCGAATAATTATCTGAAGGTCCCGTGTTTGCAGCTGAGGGGATTTCTTCTGCTGACAGCTCCAGGTTAATGGCAGCCATCTTTGTCAAGGAGGGCAAAAAGTTTCAGTGCGATACCATTTTGATTCAGTGTGTAACAGAGTGCATGCGCGGCCATCTTAGTACAGGAACATAGAGTGGGTGGGGCTTCAGTGCTCCCAATCGGGTCCTGGAGAGACAATCAAGTGTGTGGGCGGGGCCTAATCTTTCCAACTGAACAGCAAGCGGCGGCCATTGCTGTTTGTGATACAACACACTGACAGGTGAGGACCCCCTTTTTTAATAAAAAGACCTGGTGAGGTTGTAAAGTGCATGTTATAGAAAGATTTACCAAAAATGTTTTATAAGTACTTTAAATTTCATGTTTCAAGCTATAAAAGGTAGGCTGGGCCAAGTCAGTGCAGGGGCCCGAGGCCTAGGCTTCCCCAACGGCCGGCAGCACAACTCCAGTCCAGGCTTCCGGCCCAGACAGGGACCAACACTGGCAGAGGGGAGAGGGTCTGCTGGCTCCCCCTCTCCTTTCCCCCCGCTTCCACCCTTCCCCCCCCACACACCCCTTCCCCACCCCACACACCCCTTCCCCCCTCCCACACACCCCCTTCCCCCAACACACCCCCTCCCCCCTCCCACACACCCCCTACCCCCCCACACACCCCTTCCCCCCAACACACCCCTCCCCCCTCCCACCACCCCCTTCCCCTCCCACACACCCCTTCCCCCACCTCCCACACACCCCCTTCTCCCCACACCCCGCTTCCCCCTTCCCACACCCTCATTCCCGCCAACCCCCCCCTTCGCCCCCAACAACCCCTTCCACCCCCACAAACACCTTCCCCCTCCTCCCACACAGCCCTCTCCCCCCTCCCACACACACCCCCTTTCCCCCCTCCCACCCCCCTCCACACCCCCCTTCCCCCATCCCACACCCCCCTTCCCCCCTTCCCACCCCCCTTCCTCCCCCACCACCCCCTTTCCCCCTCCCACACACCCGCTTCCCCCCCACACCACCCCCTCCCACACACACACCTTCCCTCCCCCACACAACCCTTCCCCCCTCCACACCCCCCTCCCCCCCACACACCCCTTCCCCACCCCTCCCACACACCCCCTTCCCACCCACACACCCCCTTCCCCCTCCCACACCCCCCTTCCCCCCTACACACCCCCTCCCCCCGACACACCCTTTCCCCCTCCCACACACCCCCTTCCCCCCTCCACACATGCCCTTCACCCCCACACACCCCTTCCCCTCCTTCCACACCCCTCCTTCTACCCACACCCCCCTTCCCCCACACCCCACCTTCCCCCCCACAAACACCCTTCCCCCCTTCTCCCACACAACCCCTCCCCCTCCCACACACACCCCCTTCCCCCCTTCCCACACACCCCCTCCCACACACCCCTCCCCCCCCTCCCCACACCCCCTTCCCCCCTTCCCACACACCCCCTTCCCCCCCACAGACCCCCTTCCCCTACCAACACCCCCCATCCCCCCACACCCCCCCATCCCCCCACACACCACCTTCCCCCCATCACCCCCTCCCCCCCACAGCCCCCCTCCCCCCACACACCCCCTTCCCCCCCACACACACCCTTCCCCCCACACCCCCTTCCCCCACACACACCCTTCCCCACCACACACACCTTCCCCCCCACTACCCCCTTCCCCCCACACACCCTTCCCCCAACACCCTTCCCCCCCACACACCCCCTTCCCCCCACACACTCCTTCCCTCCCACACACCCCTTCCCCCCACACCCCTTCCCCCCACCCCCCCCTTCCCCCACACCCCCCCCTTCCCCACACACCCCCTTCCCCCACACACACCCCTTCCCCACACCCCCCCCTTCCCCCACACCCCCCTTCCCCCCACACCCCCCTCCCCCCCCACACACCCCCTTCCCCACCACACACACCCTTTTCCCCCACCCACCCTTTCCCCCTCCCTGTCCACCCCCTTTCCCCCTCCCCTCCCACCCCCTTCCCCCTCCCACCCCCCTTTCCCCCCTCCCAACCCACCTTTCCCACCCCCCCTTTCCCCCCTCCCACCCCCCCTTCCCCCTCCCACCCCCCTTTTCCCCCATCCCACCCCCCCTTTCCCCCACTCCCACCCCCCCTTTCCCCCATCACCCCTTTCCCCCACCCCTTTCCCCCACCACCCCTTTCCCCCACCCCCTTTCCCCCGCCACCCTTTTCCTCCACCCCTTTCCCCCACCCCTTTATCTCCTTCCCTCTCTCTCTCCTTCCCTCTCTGTCTCTCTCTCCCTCTCTCTCTCTATCTCTCTCTCCCTCTCTCTTTGTCTCTCTCTCCCTCTCTCTCACACTCAGTCTCTCTCTCTCTCACACTCCCAGTCTCTCTCTCTCTCTCACACTCCCAGTCTCTCTCTCTCACACTCCCAGTCTCTCTCTCTCTCACACTCCCAGTCGCTCTCTCACACTCCCATTCTCTCCCTCACACTCCCAGTCTCTCTCTCTCTCTCTCACACTCTCAGTCTCTCTCTCTCACACTCCCAGCCTCTCTCTCACACTCCCACTCTCTCTCTCACACTCCCACTCTCTCTCTCTCTCCCCCACTCTCTCTCTCTCTCCCCCACTCTCTCTCTCTCCCCCCCACTCTCTCTCTCTCCCCCACTCTCTCTCTCTCCCCCACTCTCTCTCTCTCTCCCCCACTCTCTCTCTCTCTCTCTCCCCACTCTCTCTCTCTCTCTCCCCCACTCTCTCTCTCTCCCCAGTCTCTCTCTCTCTCCCTCTCCCCAGTCTCTCCCTCTCTCCCTAGTCTCTCTCTCTCTCCCCAGTCTCTCTCTCTCTCCCCCACTCTCTCTCTCTCCCCCACTCTCTCTCTCTCTCTCTCTCCCCCACTCTCTCTCTCTCTCCCCACTCTCTCTCTCTTTCTCCCACTCTCTCTCTCTCTCTCCCCCACTCTCTCTCTCTCTCCCCCACTCTCTCTCTCTCTCTCCCCCACTCTCTCTCTCTCTCCCCCACTCTCTCTCTCTCTCTCCCCCACTCTCTCTCTCTCTCTCCCCAGTCTCTCTCTCTCCCCCAGTCTCTCTCTCTCTCCCACGTCTCTCTCTCTCTCCCCCAGTCTCTCTCTCTCTCCCCCAGTCACTCTCTCTCTCCCCCAGTCTCTCTCTCTCCCCCCCCAGCCTCTCTCTCTCCCCCAGTCTCTCTCTCTCTCCCCCAGTCTCTCTCTCTCTCCCCCAGTCTCTCTCTCTCTTTCCCCCAGTCTCTCTCTCTCTTTCCCCCAGTCTCTCTCTCTCTTCCCCCAGTCGCTCTCTCTTCCCCCCAGCCACTCTCTCTCTCTCTTCCAACAACAACATGCCCTCAAAAAACCCTCGGCACCGCCGGGCACTTCAGCTAGTCTTTTATAATGGACTCTAGCATTTTCCCCACTGCCGATGTCTGGCTTGCCTCTCTCTCTGACACACACACTCTCTCTCACACACACTCTCTCTATCTCACTCTCTCTCTCTCTCTATCTCACTCTCTCTCTCTCACACACACACTCACACACACGCTCACACACACACACACCACACTCACACACACACTTACACACACACACACGACAAAGCCTGTTACTCAAAAAGCAATATTCTGTTGCCCCGTGTTGTGAACAATTGACAATCAGAGCCAATCTTCAGCTGCGACAGGATCCTGTAAATCGCTTAGCTGAGTGGGAATTGTCAAGTCAGGAGGGGACAGTGTTGGAAGGGGATGATTTTTGCCAGCCTTGTGGCTGCTGGGTGAGTGGCAGGATTGGCAGTCTTCCCTATTACATAGGATTACATAAAATGTAGAGCACAGAAACAGGCCATTTGGCCCAACTGGTCAATGCCGGTGTTTATGCTCCACATGAGCCTCCTTCCACCCTACTTCATCTCAACCTATCGACATATCCTTCTATTCCTTTCTCCCTCATGTGTTTATCTAGTTTTCCCTTAAATCCATCTATGCTATTCACCTCAACTACTCCCTGTGGTAGTGAGTTCAACATTCTAACAACTCTCTGGGTGAAGAGGTTTTCTTGAATTCCTTACGGGATTTGTTAGTGACTGTTGGTAACTATCTTACATTTATGACCTCTAGATTTGGTCTTCCCATAAGTGGAAACATTTTCTCTAGGTCTACCCTATCAACCCCCTTCATACTTTTAAAGAATTCTATTAGATCACCTTTCAGCCTTCCCTTTTCTCGAGAAAAGAGCCCCCAGCCTGCTCAGCCTTTCCTGAAAGTTATAACCTCTCAGCTCTGGTATCATCCTTGTAAATCTTTTTTGCACTTTCTCCAGTGCCTCTATATTTTTTTTGTAATATGGAGAGCAGAACTGTGCACAATACTCCAGGTACCCATGGGGAAGGGCACAAATGGGACATTGGGATGCGTATTGCCCGTGTGCCCTGATGCTTGTGTCCTAACTCGCACCAGGTCCGGTTCAACCATCACCCGCTGTGCTCGCTGACCTCCATTGGCTCCCGGCCCAGCTATGCTCAATTAAAAAATTCTCATACTTGTTTTCAAATCCCTCCCTGGCCTTGCCCCCTCCCTATCGCTGTAACCCCCGCCAGTCGCACAACCTCCCGAGATCTCTGCGCTCCTCCAGTTCTGGCTTCTTGTGCATTGGCTATTTTCATTGGCCCACCATTGGTGGCCGTGCCTTCAGCTGACTAGGCCCCAGGCTCTGGAATTCCCTCCCCAAACCCCTCCGCCTCTCTACCTTTCAGTCACCTGTCCTAATACCTCCTTATGTGGCTCTGTGCCTAATATTATCTGATTATGTTCCTGATTTTATCTGATTATGTTTATCTGATTCTATCTCATTGAAACGTATAAAATTCTAACAGGACGAGACAGACTAGATGCAGGAAGGATATTCCCGATGGCCGGGGAGTCCAGACCCAGGGGTCACAGTCTAAGGATAAGGGGTAAGCCATTTAGGACAGAGATGAGGAGGAATTTCTTCACCCAGAGAGTGGTGAACCTGTGGAATTCTCTACCACAGAAGGCAGTTGAGGCCAATTCATTAAATATATTCAAGAAGGAGTTAGATATATTTCTTCAGGCTAAAGGGATCAAGGGATATGGGGAGAAGGCAGGGACAGGGTACTGAGTTTGGATGATCAGCCGTGATATCATTAAATGGCGGAGCAGGCTCGAGGGGCCGAATGGCCTGCTCCTGCTCCTGTCTTCTATGTTTCTATGAAGCGATATGGGACATTTTGCTACTTTAAAGGTGCTATATAAATGCAAGTTGTTGTTGTTGTCATTGGATTTATTTTTTGACATAGTGGAAGCTATAGCAAAGATTTGGGCTGACGTTTCTCTTGCAACAAAAAAATTGGAGATTGTCTGCCAAACTATGCAACGAGAACAGGGCAGATTTTCCTTTCCACATGTACTCTGGAATTTCCTCCCTGAACCTTTCCGCCTTTTCACCTCCCTCTCCCACTTTAAGTTGCTCCTTAAAACCTACTTCTTTGACCAAGCTTTTGGTCACCTGTTCTGATAGTTCCTTCTGTGGCTTGGTGTCAAATTTTATGATAATGCTCTTGTTAAGCCCCTTGAGACGTTTGGCTACGTTAAAGGCGCTATATAAATGCAAGTTGTTGTTGGTGGTGGTAATGCACAATTTATTTTTTCTTTGCCATTCTTTGGAATCTTGGCGTTGCTGGCAAAGGCGATATTTGTTGCCCTTCCCTGAGAAGGTGACATAACGGTTTTGATGCAACTGAGTGTCTTGCTAGCCGTTTATGAGTCAACCGCGGTGGTATGGGACTGGAGTCACATAAAGGCCAGGCTTGGTAAGGACGTCGGGTTTCCTTCCCTAAAGGGTATCAGCGAATCAGTTGGGCTTTTATGGTAATCCGACAGCTTCATGATCACTTTTACCGGTGCAAAGAAGAAGCATAAGGGGCAGAGAGACATGGTGCCAGGTCTCCTCCCCTTTACGTTGCTCAGGGATTTCATGGGGAGCCCCCGACCCCCCTCTGAAAGGGGGCAGATTGCTTGCACTGGGAGTAGGTGAAGTTGTGAGGCGGCCAAGCAAATATGGCAGGAAAAGCTCGAAGGCGCCCCTCCCACCTAACCTTCTTGTCATTTTTCTTGTCACCCACTAACAAGAGTGCCCAGAAGAAGCAGTCTTGTTTTTCATACAGACCCCAGCATCTGCAACATTTGACCCCTTGTGACCCCACCTCATTGTTCTTTGATGTAATGTTTTCCTGACTGACCTGTTTGGACACCATTCACACCTTTGATTGCTGTGATTATCTCTCTGCCGAGGTGTGATAAATGGCAGTTAGAAAGATTACCTGTAATCATCTGGCATTATTCTCTGACTATATAAACTGTGTCTTTATGCATCTCTCCACTTCACCTGATGAAGGAGCAGCGCTCCGAAAGCTTGTGATTTCAAATAAAACTGTTGGACTATAACCTGGTGTTGTGTGACTTCTTACATTTGTCCACCCCAGTCCAACACCGGCATCTCCACACCATGTAAAATTGATGGCAAATTTAAATTTGAGAGATGTATGGCGGGACCGAAACCCCATAAAAAGGGAGTTCTCCAGAACAGGTTGGGTGGGTGATGTTTTAAAACAGAGCCGAATAGATTTTGTGTTAATGCGGGAAGGGTTAAGTTCTGAGGTGATGGAGATTTATTAGAAAAAGGTATTTTTTAGTGACCACTCGGTTTTGGTTCTTGGAATTAGGAACAGCAGAGTTAAGATCAGTCCAGGGGTGTGGATTTTAAACAATCAATACCTGAAATAAATTGCTTATAAAGAAGGGATTTTAAATATAATAAAGAATGCTTGGAAGGAACCTTTGTTCTTGAAAGAAAAAAGAGTTTGGTGGGACAATTTCAAATATGAGCTAAAAGTTTTTTCGGTACGTTATGGGAAAAAGAGAGCGGCAGCTAACCGGCGTCGAGAAGAGAATATAAACAATAGGCTTATGGATGTCTGTAAAGCAGTTGATGGAGGGGATGAGGGAGCTGAGACTAAGTTCCGGGTGTTAAAGTAATAGTGGGAATTATTGCAAGCTGAAAAATGCAAGGGGGCCATTCTCCGTGCAAAGGCTAAAGATGCATTGGAGGGCGAAAGATGCACGAGCTTTTTTTAGAGCAAGAGAAGCTGCGACAGAGATTATCATTAATTGAAAAGTTGAAGGTTGGGGAGAAGATCATTAATGAAAGTGGGGAGATTTTAGAGGCGACTGGCAGCTTTTATCAAGAGTTATATACAAAAGAAGACATTTCCAATTTGACGTTGGAAAAGGTAAGTGCTTGTATTGAAGAGGGTTTAAAGGAGGATGAGAGAAGCATGTGTGACAAAGAAGTAGGATTAGTGGAAATAAAAGTAGCAATAAGTGGAATGAAGGAGGGGAAAACCCAGGGTCCAATGGACTAAGCGCAGAATTTGTCAGAAAGAAATTTTCAAGATTTTAAGTCCATTGCTCTTAGAGGTTTTTAAGGAAATTAAAATTGAGGAAAGCTTGGCCCCATCTATGAGGAGAGGTATCATAAGGTTAGCTTATAAAAGTAAAGGGGATAGAAGGGATCTAAAGAATTGGAGGCCCATCACATTATTAAATGTGGATTATAAGATCTTGGCGAGCGTTATGGCAAATTGTATGAAGGAGGTGCTGCTGCAGATAGTTTTGCCCTCTCAGTCCTATGGAGTCATAGGCCGGGACATCGCAGACTCTGTGGTCTGAATCCGAGATGCGATAGAGCTCATGGAAGACAGTGAGAGGGAGGCTTATATGTATTAAAGATAGATCAAGAGAAAGCCTTTGATAGGGTCTCTCAAAAGTTTTTAGTGATTGTTTTGGAAGCATTTGGTTTTGGAGGAAATTTCATTGAGTGGAAAAGGATTTTTATTCAAACATATTTAGCTGTGTTAAATGTAATGGTTTTTTATCCAAGTATTTTCCGATACAGAGGTCAGTGAGACAGGGTTGCCCCCTGTCACCATTGTTGTACACATTGGTAGCAGAACTATTAGGTTGCATGATGCGAAAGAAACAAGGTGTAGTTGGGATTGTGGTCCCCAGTTCTGGGCTGGTGTCGGTGATACACCAATATGCAAATGACACTACCTTAACATTGAGAAATGGGGAGTCAGTGAGGAAAGCTATAGATGTAGTGGAGGAATATTGTAGAGCTTCAGGAGCCAGAGTGAATTATAGTAAGTCCCAATGCCTGGTTGCAGGGAGGGGTCGGGGGGAATGGTTGGGGCAATGTCCCTTTAAGGTGGTGGAGGTTTTGGAAGTTCTGGGGGTGCATATGGGGTGCAAGAAAGACAGGGGTGAAGTGGATCGATTAAATTGGGAACTGAAGGTTATGAAAATTAAAAAGATTTTGGGAAGATGGGAAAGAAGGTGGTTGAAAGTGCAAGGAAGTGCGACAGTGGTGTCCGCTCTCCTGCTATCTAAGCTATGGTACTTATTGATAGTGGTGGATATTCCTGAGTGGGCAGAAAAATCCACCCGAGAGGCTTGTGTGAGGTTTTTATGGGAAGGAACCAGCCTTGGTTGCTTACAATACCATCATTGGACGGAGAAATCAGGGAGGACTCAATTTTCCAGATCTTGATTTGAAGAAAAAATCCTTTAGAATCAAATGGGTCAAATACAAGTTTTTGGAAGAGTTGTTTCCAGCATTTTTTTAAACGAAGTGGGATAGGAGGGCAGGGGATATTGTATTTGGAATACAATAATATGTTTTTGAAGTCGATTAAACCTTTCCCTAGGTTTTATAAGGGGGTTGTAGAGACTTGGGCCCAATTTTTAAAAAGTGTGCAGTTTATGCCCAAAGGTGCTGAGGAATTTTTAGAACAGCCCTTATTATTGAACAGGTGGGTCAACATCGAAGGAGAGGTTTTATTTAATCAAGCTTTTATAAAAGCTGGTATTATATTTGTGAAAGATGTATTATACGAGGTAATTCCAGGTTGGTTGCCGGAAGCGGTAGTGAGAGACATGGTGTGGGAGAAGGATCAGGAGGTAGAGGAAAAAGCAATAGGGATCATTTATGAGAAGTTTGTGAGGGCAATGCCACAGGATTGGATGGAAGAAATAAATGCAGAAATCTCCAAAGGAAGTAAAATGCGTCCCACTTTTCCAAGCTTTCTGCTGGAGAAAGGGGGAGAGTTGGTCCAATTTGATAACTTTAATACTCGAGATTTCTATGAGGTATTTAGAGAATGGAGATTCAAGACACCTGCTGGTCCGGAGTTTTGGCAGAGTATATACGCACAGCTGGACTTCAACAGGATTTGGAAGGGAGTGTGGGCGAATTTTAAATGTCCAGAGTGGATTGAACTGGATTTCACATTGGCTCATAACCGGATTTTTACCATGACGGTTTTGTGTAAGATTGGACGAGTGAAGGGGGCAACTTGCCCAGTGTGTGGGACACAGGATGAGACTCTGTCCCATTTACTGGTGTTATGTCTGAAGTTAAATGACTTTAAGTACTATGTTCGACAGTTGTGTGAAGCTTTTTTGCTGGGTGGGGACCGAAGAGCGAGAATGGGAATCCTGTGGGACTCAATTTTGAGATGGGGATTGCAAGAGAGCCTGCCCAAGTCTAGCGGAGCGGCAATTAATTTAATGTTCAGTTTGGCTAGATTTGTGATTGTGCAAAGAAGGAATGCTCTGTTTTTTAAGGGGAGGAGAATCAATCTAAAAGAGTATTTTAAATATAAGCTAAAAGATCATTATAAGGCTCTGTGGATGTTTTATTCGGAAAGGAATTTAAAGATAGTATTTTACGATCAATTTTTAAAGTACAAATCGATTAATATATGTTACAGGAGACAAATTAAACTTCAGGTTTTGATGTTAATATGTGGTGGAGGAATGGCTGTGCAGAGCAGCGGAATGGAGTTGTATGATACAATGGAATGATCACGATGTTGTAAATGTTCTTAATGTTCAATAAATAATATAATAATTTTAAAAAAGTGGGTAGCACTCTTGCCTCTTAGTCAGAAGGTTGTGGGTTCAAGTCTCACTCCAGAGACTTGAGCACAAAACTCTAGGCTGATAATCTAGTACAGTGCTGAGGGAGTGCTGCACTGTCAGAGGTGCCGTCTTTTGGCTGCGACGTTAAACTAAGGCCCCATCTGCTCTCTCAGGTGGAAGTAGAAATCCCATGGCACTATTTCGAAGATGAGCAGGGGAGTGATCCCCAGTGTCCTGGCCAATATTTATCCCTAAATCAACATCACTAAAACAGATTATCTGGCCATTATCACATTGCTGTTTGTGGGACCTTGCTGTGCGGAAATTGGCTGCCGGGTTTCCTACATTACAACAGTGACTACACTTCAAAAAGTACTTCATTGGCTGTAAAGCCCTATGGGATGTCTGGTGGATAAATGCAAGTCTTTCTTTTTCATTTTCTTTGAACGCTTCCATTTATTAGTTATAATAATATTGCAGATGGGGTGGGGGGAAAGGCTGTTTGATTGACTGTCAAGGATCATCCAATCAGATAACAAAGAGTTTGTTCACTTCTAAATTGGCAATAAAAAACAAAGAATTACATTTTCTAGTGCAGCTTTCATGACCTCAGGACATCCCAAAGTGCTTTACAACCAATGAAGTATTTTTTGAAGTGTAGTCACTGTTGTAATATAGGAAACGCGCACAGCAAGGTCCCACAAACAACAATGTGATAATGACCAGATAATCTGTTTTAGTGATGTTGGTTGAGGGATAAATATCGGCCAGGACACCAGGGAGAACTGCCCTGCTCTTCTTCGAAATAGTGCCATGGGATCCTTTACGTCCACTTGAGAGGATAGATGGGGCCTCGGTTCAACTATTCTGCTTTTCTGTTTTTCCTACCAAAGTGGATAATTTCACATTTCTCCACATTATATTCCATTTCCCACTCACTTAGCCTGTCTATATCCCCTTGAAGCCTCCTTGCATCTTCCTCACAACTTACATTTCCACCCAGCTTTGTATCATCAGCAAACTTGGATATATTACATTTGGTTTCCTCATCCAAATCATTGATGCAGATTGTGAATAGCTGAGGCCTAAGCACTGGTCCTTGCGGTACCTCACTAGTTATAGCCTGCCAACCCGAAAATGACCCATTTATTCCTACTCTCTGTGTTCTGTCCGTTAACCAATCCTCAATCCATGCTAATATATTACTTCCAATCCCATGAGCCCTAATTTTGTTTAATAACCTCTTGTGTGGCACCTTATTGAATGCCTTCTGAAAATCCAAATAAACCACATCCACTGGTTCCCCCTTATCTATTCTGCTAGTTACAACCTCAAAAAATTCTAACAGATTTGTCAAACACGATTTCCCTTTCATAAATCCGTGTTGACTCTGCCCAATCCTATTATTATTTTCTAAGTGCCCTGTTACCACGTCCATAATAATAGATTCTAGCATTTTCCCTACTACTGATGTCAGGCTAACTGGTCTGTAGTTCCCCGTTTTCTCTCTACTTCCTTTTTTAAATAGTGGGGTTACATTTGCTACCTTCCAATCCGCGGGAACTGTTCTAGAATCTATGGAATTTTGGAAAATGACAACTAATGCATCCACTATCTCAATAGCCAACTCTTTCAAAACCCTAGGATGTAGGCCATCAGGTCCAAGGGATTTACTGGCTTTCAGTCTCATTAATTTCTCTAGTACTACTTTTTTACTAATACTAATATCTTTCAGTTCCTCATTCTCACTTGACCCTTGGTTGTCCACTACTTCCGGGAAGTTTTTTGTATCTTCTTCCATGAAGACAGACACAAAGGGTGTGATTATCATTCAGAAGTCGGGAAGGAGGCGGGACTACAACTTTCCCGCCTCCATCGAGATGTGGCCAATCCATGCGATTTTAACTTGATTGACCTTGTTGAGCCCGCCCAGCGGGCTGAGCAGGCCAATTAAGGGCCACCCGGCAACAGGTGACGTCACAGACTGAAATTTCATCTGTCAGGACGTTTTGACAGATGAAATATCAGTGTTGCACAGCTGTTTGAAGCTGTCAAACACTGACAGTCTTACTTCTAACCTGAGTCCTTCTACACAGACTCAGTTAGAAATCTCACCGGCACAGAAAGCTGCAGGCTGTCACTTTTGACAGTTCGCGGCTGTAAAGTCTGTGGGTTGTATAGCGAAGTAATACACAGACTGCAAGAGTAACTTTAACAGGACTTTACTATTCGAAGGTCAGGGCGAATCTGCCCAATAAATTCTGCCACAGCACTTATATACCGGTGTGGTCACCGTCGGTATTACAGTATACAGCAGCCAGGATAAAGTAGTGCCACACCTAAAATAGTTCTCTTAAAGGTGGACGGTTACATACAATAGTTCTCTTAAAGGTAGAACAGTTACATACACTACAGCGGCCATTCTGCTTTCTGTGCTGGTTAGATGATGGACTCCCAAAACCTAGAGGAAGGAAGGCTGTAGCGGTAAGTACAGGTAATTTACACTTATTTACACACTTTAGACACACCAAACACACTTACCTTTGCACTCATGCACCCATCACTCACCTGAACACCGACATCTCGACCCCTCCAAGTCCTTCAACCCGACGGCCTGACTCCTCTAACTTGCCGTGGTTTGGGGCCGTCGGGAATCCCACACTTCAAGCTTTACAGTAGGGATTAGGCTAAAAACTGCCTGTTAACTAGCTGTTAACAGGCAGTTAATTGGCACTAATCCCTTCCCGCCCCGGGTCGGCGGGTCCCAGTGCGGGGCGGGTACCCGCCACCTTTGAAACTTACATGGAGGCGGGTTGGGGGCGGGATGGTGTCGGGACCCCAGAATTCGGGACTTTAACCCCCCGCACGCCTCCAAGCCCGCCTCCACGGCTCAGTTAAAATCGAGGCCAAAGGGTTGGATTTTACTTCCCGTCGCTAGGAGTCGGGTCCCTGCCTAAATTGAGGACCCGACTCCTGGGAAGATTGGTTGGAGGCAGGCTGGAAGCGTGTTCGGGACCCACTCCCATTCATTTTGACTTTCCCAGCAGTCCCACCTCCAAACCCACCTCCTCAGGACTGGTAAAATCCAGCCCAAAGTAGTTGTTTAATTTCTCGACCATTTCCTTATTCCCCATTATAATTTCTCCTGTCTCAGCCTGTAAAGGATCCACATTTACTTTCGCTAATCTTTTCCGTTTTACATACCTATAGAAGCTTTTTCAGTCTGTTTTTATGTCTCTCGCTAGTTTACTCTCATATTTTATTTTCCCTTTCTTTATCAATTTCTTGATCCTCCTTTGCTGAATTCTAAAATCTTCCCAATCCTCAGGCTTACTATTCTTTAGGCAACATTATAAGCCTCTTCCTTTGATCTAATACTATCTTTACCTTCTCTTATTAGCCACGGTTGGACCACTTCTCCTGTGGGGTTTTTGTGCCTTAAAGGAATGTATATTTGTTGTAAATTATGTATTAATTCTTTAAATGCTAGCCATTGCTCGTCCACTCTCATACCTTTTAATGTAGTTTCCCAATCTACCTTAGCCAACTCGCCCTCATATCTACGTAGTTTGCTTTGTTTAGATTTAAGACCCTAGTTTCGGATTCACGTAGCCAATTGATGCCAATTGTCACTGTCAAAAATCTTTGCGGCTGAATTGCTAGAAAGAGGGACGTAGGAAGCTTCTTTTTAAAGCTGTTCACCGTTTACTTTGGATAAAACAAGAGAAGGTGTCCTGTCTCTGGCAGTACGGTACAGTATTTATATATTAAATCAAGGCAACTGTATAATAGAAGAGTCACAATGTCACAAGTGTGTAGCGCTAGGTTGCATTTGGCGACCTGTATTAATACACCATAATAACAGCCCACGGGCTATATTTATACAGGAAAATGCCGAGAAACGGCAGTGTCTTCATTCTCTGAACCTTCTTCACAGTCCATTGCATGTCATTACTAAGAGTTTTTAGAACCCGCAGCTATTACAGCGGATTTTTTTTTAAGTGTATTTATATTTAAGCTGCTATCAAAGGGCATATTTCAGTGTGCAGAGGAAAAATAAATAATTTGAATTCATGAGGAAGAACAGTAAACGCAGCTGCAGGAAAATCTGGAGCCGGATTCTGCTGCAAGTGAGATTAATATGCCAAATTTCATGCTTAATTTAGCTCCACGCCTAATGACAGGAAAGTGTCACACCTGCCTCACTTTCGAGTTCCTGTATAAATATAGCCCATGGGCTGATATTATGGTGTATTAATACAGTTCACCAATTGCAACCTAGCGCTCCACACTTGTGACTTTGTGACTCTTCTATTATGCAGTTGCTTTGATTTAATATTTAAATACAGTGCCGTACTGCCAGAGACAAGACACCTGTCGGGTTCCACTCAATGTAAGGTGTCACACAATACAATACAATACAATACAAATCGCTTTATTGGCATGATAAGGTACATCTTATGTTGCCAAAGCATCAAAATACATTTATGGTTGAACACATAAACGCGGTTCCATTCATACAGTGTATAAACAGGTATATCCCTGAGTTTATAAATATATTTTTGCCTTGTTTATATATACTCTTGTCTTAGTTTACTGGTTGTCCCTCTGTTCATGGCAAGCTGTAACATAGTGTGCCGCCAGTGTTACACAGCTTCTCTCCTCCCCCAGTAGGAATGGGAGTTTTTGGTTGTCAGTCAGATTTCTGAATTCAGGGCATATTTGTGAGAATTTTTGATAGAAATTCTCTCTGATGCCCTGATATTTTCCACAGGCTGTGAGGAAGTGCATCTCTGTTTCAACTACTCCCTGACTGCAGTGAGAGCATATCCTGTCTTCTCTTGGCAGCCTGGTCTGCCTGTGTCTGCCTTTTTCGATCGCTAGGCTATGTTCGCTAAGTCTGTACCTTGTCAAGGTTCTTCTCAGTTTGTTATCCTTTACCATGGTCAGGTAATCAGCTATGTTGTATTGTCTGTTTAGGGCCAAGTAGCAATTGAGTTTGCTTTGGGTTTTTGTTGTTTCTGCCCAATATGACAGATATTTTTCCTTTTGCTTAGCGACGATTGTGTTGGGTCGAATTCTTTGTGTTACCCTGTCACTGTCCTGGGGCTGGTTATTGTTAGTATTGTTATTAGTTACTTTATTGAGTCCCAGGACTAGTTGACTGAGGGTATTCTTCTTTATGGTCAGCTCTTGGCATTTCAGGGCGTCGTAGTGATAGCATTGGGGGTTGCTCATTTGTAGGTGATTCCAAAATTTGGTGGCTCTTTTTTGGATAGTGATTATTAATGGGTATTGGCCTAGTTCCGCCCTGCATGCGTTGTTTACTGTTTTCCTTTGAGTCCGGAGGATACTTTTACAGAATTCCGCATGTAGGATCTCAATTGGGTGTTTGTCCCATTTTGCAAAATCTTGTTGTGTTAGTGGTCCCCAGACCTCACTGCCATAGAGTGCAATTGGTTCAATTACTGATTTGAAAATTTTGAGCCAAATGCTAATTGGGATTTCTATTTGGATTGATTTTTTGATGGCATAGAAAGCCCTTCTTGCTTTCTCTTTCAGTTCATTCACAGCCAGTTTGAAGTTTCCCGTAGAACTGATTTTTAAGCCCAAGTATGTGTAGTGAGTGGTTTGTTCAATTTTGGTTGTTCCTACTGTGAAATTTATTGTGGGTCCATGTTGTTTGGATCTTTGCTGGAACACAAGGACTTTGGTTTTTTGGGGATTTATTGTCAGGGCCCAAGTCTGGCAGTACGACTCCAGCAGGTCCAGGTTCTGCTGTAGACCCTCCTTAGTTGGTGACAGCAGAACCAGGTCGTCGGCATAGAGGAGGAATTTAACCTTGGATTCATATAGGGTGAGGCCGGGTGCTGTAGATTGTTCAAGTAGTTTTGCCAATCCATTAATGTAAATATTAAAGAGTGTCGGTGAGATTGGCGAGCCCTGCGTCACCCCCCGCCCCTGTGGGAAGTATTTTGTTTGTTTGTCTCCAATTTTAACTGCACATTTATTGTTTGTATACATTGATTTAATTACATCATATGTTTTACCTCCTACCCCGCTTTCGATAAGTTTCAGGAATAAACCGTCATGCCAGATGGAGTCGAAAGCCTTCTGGAAATCTACAAAGCATGCGTAGATTTTGCTTTTGTTATGGTGAACGTGTTTGTCAATTAGGGTCTGTAGGGTGAAGATATGATCGGATGTTCTATAGTTTGGCAGGAATCCAATTTGGCTTTTACTCAAGACATTGTGCTCTTCAAGGAAGTTTATAAGTCTTTTGTTTATGATGCTACAGAATACCTTCCCCAGGTTACTGTTTACACAGATGCCTCGATAGTTGTTTGGGTCGATTTTGTCCCCACTTTTGTATATGGGTGTTATGAGTCCTTTGTTCCAGATGTCAGGGAAATAACCGACACTCAGAACCAAGTTGAAGAGTTTTAGGATAGCCAGTTTCAGTTTGTCGTCTGCGTGTTTAATCATCTCGTTTAGTATGCCGTCTGTCCCGCAAGCTTTTCCTGGTCGCAGGTCCTTGAGTTTTTCAAGAAGTTCTTTTTCTGTTATTATGGCGTCTAGCGGGTTTTGGTTATCTTTTATGGCCATTTCAAGCTTTTCAAGTTTTTTGCGTATTTGGTGTTGCTCTGGTCCTAGTGTGTTTTTCTGGTATAATTTTTCAAAGTGGTTTACCCATGTGTCCCCATTTTGAATGGACAAATCGTCGTGTTGTTTTTTGTGTAGTGTTTTCAAGTTGTCCCAGAAACAATTCGACTCAATGGATTCCTCCATGGAGCTGAGTGTATTCTTAATAAATTGCTCTTTTTTGGTCCTGAGTGTGTTTCTGTATTGTGTTAGCGTCTGACAATAAGTAAGGCGTAATTCCTCGTTTTCTGGATGTCTGTGTTTTTGGTTTGATAGTTTTCTAAGTTTTTTCCTCATGTTATGGCAATCATGGTCAAACCATTTTTCATAGTTTTTTGTTTTGGGTTTGTTCTTGCGAGCTTTCAAGTTTGCATTTGTTGCCAAATTATCAAAAATATTGTTTAGTTTACTAACTGCCCGGTTTACGCCTTCTTTATTGTGAGTGTATATGTTATCCAGAAAGGTGTCTAAGAGAGCTTGAGTTGATGCATTGCTAATTGTTTTCTGGTATTTTTCCGTGTCGTTTTTGGCCCATCTGTACGATTTTTTGGTGTTGTACAGTTTACTGGGTTGTGTTTCTATGTTGTTTGTTTCTGTCTTTTTGAGAAACATAGTAATTTGGCTGTGATCTGACAGTGTTGTTTGTGGTTTGACTGTGAATGCTCTGAAAGAGGATGGGTCCAAGTCTGTAATCATATAGTCTACTGTGCTGCAGCCAAGAGGTGAGCAGTAGGTCGATCTTCCTAGGAGGTCTCCTATGAACCTACCATTGACAATGTACAGACCCAGGTTTCGACAGAGCTGTAGTAGCTGTTTACCGTTGGTATTTGACTGCTTGTCGCAGTTATGCCTGTATGGAAGGGAAGGGATGTCAAAGTGGTTATTCCCGAATACGTAATTGTTTCCCTGATTATTGGTGAAGTCTGGTTCTTCGCCCGTTCTTGAATTGAGGTCCCCACAGATCAACACGTTCCCCTGGGCCTGGTATTGGATAATTTCCCCCTCCATGTTGGAGAAGGTGTCCTCTTTGTAGTACGGGGAATCGATTGGAGGGATATAAAGTGCGCAAATGTAAACATCTTGGGTGTTTGAGATAATCTCCCTCTCAAGTTTGAGCCACATATGGTTTTCGCCCTTTTTTATAAATTTGATGTAATTCTTAAGTTCTGTTTTAAACCAGATCAGTATGCCTCCGGAGTCTCTGCCTTGGGTTACACTTGGTAATTTATTGGAGGGGACCACTAGCTCAGTGTACCCTTGGGGACAGCTGGTGTGTCCTTTTCCTTTATACCAAGTTTCCTGTAAAATGATAACATCTAGATCTTTAGTTTCCTCTATGAACTCTGGGGTCCTACTCTTCACTTCTCGCAGTGAAGAGCGTAGACCTTGGATATTCCAGGTCGAAATATATAAGGATTTCATGTTAAGTTTTATCTTTTTCTATGATAGGTTAAAGAGTGGTACGTGTTTGTCGTGTCTAAGTGTGGGGAAAAAAAAGATCACCCCAGTTGTCTACAAAAGTTAATACAATTTGGCTACAGTTCTTTCTATTAATTAGTCCTTGATCCATAAGGCGGAAGTAGATCACATTCAGGATTACTGCTGGGTAGGTGTGCTTCGTTCACGTTAACCATGAGCTAAGACAGCAAGCCAGTTAGTATCTGTAAAGAGAAAGGGCAGGTACGGCTTTTCATTAGATTGAAAGATCGTAGCGTTGAAAATAAGAGGTAGGGACCTCAGGATGTCCCAAAGTGCTTTACAGCCAACGAAGTACTATTTGAAGTGTAGTCACTGTTGTGATGTAGGAAACGCAGCAGTCAATTTGTGCACAGCAAGCTCCCACAAACAGCAATGTGATAATGACCAGATAATCTGTTTTTAGTGATGTTGGTTGAGGGATAAATATTGGCCAGGACACCAGGGAGAACTCCCCTGCTCTTCTTGGATATATTGCCGGGGGATCTTTTACGTCCACCTGAGAGGGTTTAACGTCTCATCCAAAAGTCAGCACCTCCGACAGCGCAGCACTCGCTAGGTACTGCACGGGAGTGTCAACCTAGATCTAGTGGGATTATGAACCCGCAACCCTCGGACTCAGGGGCGAGAGTGCTACCTACTGAGCCACGGCGATACACAAACTGCTCAATAGTAAACTGTAAGAGGTTCTAAAAGATCACCTCGGTGAAGCAGTAGAAAGACACAAAAAGAACAAGAGAATGTTCTAATAGCTAAGACAGTGAAAAGGTCTGGGATTGTGGACAGTAAAATTGAATTTGGTGTAAAACGAGTGGCCGACCCAAACCCGCCTGGTGAGGTTTGGTTAAAATGACCTGCTAAGAGTTATTTGTACCTGAATTGCTATCCTGCTTTATTTTAATCTTTGCTTTCTCTACTTAGTGCTGTGTTCTGCCTATCTGTACTGATTTGTTTGTTGTTAATTTTCTCCCAGCTCAAAGTCAAAAAAGCCTAAATACCTCTAGTTGTTGGCTTTTTGTGATTCTATGCTGCACAACTGTTTTAGCCATTCCTCGGCAGAACGGGCTGCATCAGATCAAGCACTGTCGGGCACTGCTCTCCTCTGCCAAAATTGTTCACTACTCCAGCATTATTCTGGAATGCAAGATAACCTCCCGCCTTCTTTTCTCCACTACCAACCGTCTCCGTAAACGTCCCTCCCCTGCCCCTTCCACCCTCACCACCAACAACAAGTGCAAGGAGCTTTGGGACTTCCTTGTCACAAAGATTGAGACCCTCTGTTCAGCTGCCTCTGCGCCATCCCTCTCTTCTCATTGTCCACCAAGCCTAGCAATGTTTACCCCTGTCCGAGCTTTGACCTCACATCTTTCTCTAGTTTCTCCCCCATCTCTCTTCATGCCCTCTCTGAGCTCATCTTGTCCATGCCACCCACCTCCTGCCCTCTCGACCCTATTCCCACTAACCTGCTGACCGCCCAACTTCCCTTCCTGGCTCCCATGTTTAGCTGATATTGTAAACGGTTACCTCTCCTATGGAACTGTCCCTTTCCCTTTCAAATCTGCCGTCATCACCCCCTCCTCCAAAAAAAACACTCACTGTCCTTGCAAAGTACCGCCCCATTTCCAACCTCCCTTTGCTCTCCAAAGTTCTTGAGTGTGTTGTCGCCTCTCAAGTCCATGCCCAGCTTTCCCGCAACTCCATGTTTGAATCTCTCCAATCAGCTTTTCTCCTCTGCCCCAGTACTGAACCAGCTCTTATCAACGTCACAAATGACATCCTCTGTGATTGTGACCATGGTGCACTATCCCACCACATTCTCTGCGATTGTGACCGTGGTGCACTATCCACCCTCATCCTCTGTGATTGTGACCACGGTGCACTATCCCTCTTCATCCTCTGTGATTGTGACCGTGGTGCACTATCTCTCATCATCCACTGTGATTGTGACCACGGTGCACTATCCCTCTTCATCCTCTGTGACTGTGACAATGGTGCACTATCCCCCGTCATCCTCTGTGACTGTGACAATGGTGCACTATCCCCCGTCATCCTCTGTGACTGTGACCACGGTGCACTATCCCCCCTCATCCTCTGTGATTGTGACCATGGTGCACTATCCCCCCTCATCCTCTGTGATTGTGACCATGGTGCACTATCCCCCCTCATCCTCTGTGATTGTGACCATGGTGCACTATCCCCCCTCATCCTCTGTGATTGTGACCATGGTGCACTATCCCCCCTCATCCTCTGTGATTGTGACCATGGTGCACTATCCCCCGTCATCCTCTGTGACTGTGACCATGGTGCACTATCCCCCGTCATCCTCTGTGACTGTGACCATGGTGCACTATCCCCTCTCATCCTCTGTGATTGTGATCGTGGGGCACTATCCCTCCTCATCCTCTGTGATTGTGACAATGGTGCACTATCCCCCCTCATCCTCTGTGATTGTGACCGTGGTGCACTATCCCCCCACATCCTCTGTGATTGTGACAATGGTGCACTATCCCCCCTCATCCTCTGTGACTGTGACCACGGTGCACTATCCCTCTTCATCCTCTGTGACTGTGACAATGGTGCACTATCCCCCGTCATCCTCTGTGACTGTGACAATGGTGCACTATCCCCTGTCATCCTCTGTGACTGTGACCACGGTGCACTATCCCCCCTCATCCTCTGTGACTGTGACCATGGTGCACTATCCCCCCTCATCCTCTGTGATTGTGACCATGGTGCACTATCCCCCCTCATCCTCTGTGATTGTGACCATGGTGCACTATCCCCCGTCATCCTCTGTGACTGTGACCATGGTGCACTATCCCCTCTCATCCTCTGTGATTGTGATCGTGGGGCACTATCCCTCCTCGTCCTCTGTGACTGTGACCACGGTGCACTATCCCTCCTCATCCTCTGTGACTGTGACCACGGTGCACTATCCCCCCACATCCTCTGTGATTGTGACAATGGTGCACTATCCCCCCACATCCTCTGTGATTGTGATCGTGGTGCACTATCCCCCCACATCCTCTGTGATTGTGATCGTGGTGCACTATCCCCCCACATCCTCTGTGATTGTGACCACGGTGCACTATTCCCCCACATCCTCTGTGATTGTGACCACGGTGCACTATCCCCCGTCATCCTCTGTGATTGTGACCATGGTGCACTATCCCCCGTCATCCTCTGTGACTGTGACCACGGTGCACTATCCCCCGTCATCCTCTGTGACTGTGACCACGGTGCACTATCCCCCGTCACCCTCTGTGACTGTGACCACGGTGCACTATCCCTCCTCATCCTCTGTGATTGTGACCACGGTGCACTATCCCTCCACATCCTCTGTGATTGTGACCGTGGTGCACTATCCCTCCACATCCTCTGTGATTGTGACCATGGTGCACTATCCCTCCACATCCTCTGATTGTGACCACGGTGCACTATCCCCCGTCATCCTCTGTGACTGTGACCACGGTGCACTATCCCCCCACATCCTCTGTGATTGTGACCACGGTGCACTATCCCCCGTCATCCTTTGTGACTGTGACCATGGTGCACTATCCCCCGTCATCCTCTGTGATTGTGACCACGGTGCACTATCCCCCGTCATCCTCTGTGATTGTGACCGTGGTGCACTATCCCTCCACATCCTCTGTGATTGTGACCACGGTGCACTATCCCCCGTCATCCTCTGTGATTGTGACCACGGTGCACTATCCCTCCTCATCCTCTGTGATTGTGACCACGGTGCACTATCCCCCGTCATCCTCTGTGATTGTGACCACGGTGCACTATCCCTCCACATCCTCTGTGATTGTGACCGTGGTGCACTATCCCTCCTCATCCTCTGTGATTGTGACCATGGTGCACTATCCCCCGTCATCCTCTGTGATTGTGACCACGGTGCACTATCCCTCCACATCCTCTGTGATTGTGACCGTGGTGCACTATCCCTCCACATCCTCTGATTGTGACCATGGTGCACTATCCCTCCTCATCCTCTGTGATTGTGACCGTGGTGCACTATCCCTCCTCATCCTCTGTGACTGTGACCATGGTGCACTATCCCCCGTCATCCTCTGTGATTGTGACCGTGGTGCACTATCCCTCCTCATCCTTCTTGAGCATTCTGCAACCTTTGACATGGTTGACCACACCATCCTCTTTCAACGTCTCTCCTCTGTTGTCCAGCTGGGTGGGACTGCGCTTGCTTGGTTCAACTCTTCCATGTCCGGTTTTAGCCGGAGAATCTCCTGCATTGGCTTCTTTTCCCACCCATGTACCATTATCTCTGTATCTATCCTTGGTCCCCTTCTATTTCTCATTTACATGCTGCCCCTCGGCGACATCATCTGAAGGCATGATGCCAGGTTCCACACATACACCGACGACACTCAGCTCTACCTCACCGCTACCTCACTTGACCCCTCCACTGCCTCTGTGATGTTGTAGCATTTGCCTGACCTCCAGTCCTGGATGAGCCACAATTTCCTCCAATTAATCATAGTGAAGACCAAAGCCATTGTCTTTGGCTCCCACCTGAGCTAAGCTGAGCTTTTGACTACATATCCCCTCCATCAGCAAAGATTGCCTACTTCCACCTCCATAACATCACCCTTCTCCACCACTGCCTCAGCTTATCTGCTGCTAAATCCCTCATCTATGCCTTTGTTACATCCAGAGTCGACTATTCCACCGATTTTAAAATTCTCATCCTTGTGTTCAATTCCCTCCATGGCCACACCTCTCCCTATCTCTGTAACCTCCTCCAAACCTACAACCCTGCGAGAACTTTACGTTTCTCCAATTCTGGCCTCTTGTGCTTCGTGACTTACTCCACCCTACCATTGGCAGCCATGTCTTCAGCCGTCTTCTGAGCTCTGGAATTCCCTCCATAAACCTCTCCGCCTCTCTACCGCTCTCTCATCCATTAAGATGTTCCTTAAAACTTAACTCTTTGACTACGATTTTTGGTCAACTGTCCTAATGTCTCTTTATCTGGCTTGGTGTCAAATGTTGTCTGATTACACTCCTGTGAACAACCTTGGGATGTTTTATGGTGTTAAAGGCGCTATATAAATGCACATTGCTGTTGTTCTTGTTGTAGTTCATAAAACTATGTTAAGATGCTCAGAGATGTGCTGTGAATGGCAATTTCTACTCTACGTTTCATGTGCCATGTCCCACACTGATCATTCGTCAAAAGAGGAGAATAAGTAACAATACCAATAAAAACTCTGAATGGAAAAGTCGAGAAATTAATCCAAAAAGGTCATCATAGAGTGGTTACAGCACGGAAGAAGGCCATTTGGCCCGTCGAGCCCGTGCTGACTCTCAGCACATCCCACTCCCCTGCCCTTTCCCCGTAGCCCTGCAATTATTTTTCCTTCAGATACTTATCCAACTCCCTTTTGAAAGATAAGATTGAGTCTGCCTTCACCACTCTATCAGGCAGTGCATTCCAGATCTTAACCACTCGCTGCATAAAAAATGTTTTTCTTACGCCACCTTTGGTTCTTCTGCCAATCACCTTAAATCTGTGACCTCTAGTTTTCGACCCTTCTGCCAATGGGAACAGTTTCTCTCTACTCTGTCCAGACCCCTCATGATCTTGAACACCTCTATCAAATCTCCTCTCAACCTTCTCTGCTCCAAGGAGAACCTGCTCCCTCCCAGGATGATCTCTGGGCCTCAGGCCTCCTGGCTGCTACTTTCCAGCGTAGCCGTAAGCCACTTAGGCTTGCAGGTACATGCTTGCTTTCACCCTTCCCCCTCCCGATCCTAGCGCAAGGCCCTGCAAGGGGTAAACTGGGACAGGAGTGCACCTGGGCCATACAGTCTCTGCCAGACTCAGCACCTCCAGTACACTGCACTTGTCAGGGGTCTGGAGAGAGGTGGTGGGAGGATGGCTAGGTGGGGTTAAACTATGAAAAAGCAACTGGCGATTTTTGTGCTCAGTGCTTTTCCTGTTCCAAAAAATTTGCACCTTCTTAAGATTTGGAGTGAAAAAGTGACATTCTATCTCCAACGTTTATTGTCTGATTCACCTCACTTACTTGAACTGTGCTTGAAGATAAGTGGGCTGCAATCCTCCATGCTGATAAGGTCGGAACCGGAAGTGGGCTGGGGTTAGACTAGAAGGTTAGGCGTCGGCCGTGGCACCACTCTCGCCTCTGAGTCCAGAAGGTTGTGGGTTCATAGTCCCAGCCCAGAGGCTTGAGCAAGTAATCTAGGCTGATGCTCCAGCGTAGTACTGAGGGAGCGCTGCACTGTCAGAAGTGCTGCCTTTAGGATGGGATGCTAACCTCTCTCGGGTAGATGGCAAAGATCCCATGGCGCTATTTCTAAGAAGAGCAGGGGAGTTCTCCCCGGTGTCCTGACCAATATTTATCCCTCAACCAGCGTCTCAGTGCAGATGATCTGGTCATTACCACATTGCTGTTTGTGGGACTTTGCTGTGCATAACTTGGCTGCCGCGTTTACCACATCACAACAGCGACTCCACTTCAAAAAGTACTTCTTTGGCCGTAAAGCGCTTTGGGACATCCTGAGGTTGTGAAAGGCGCTATGTAAATTCTCTCTCAGCCTACAGGAATTTAATTAACTTTGCTCAGCTTCACCTCTTTGCTTGGCTCGGAATGTTGTCTCGGGTTATTTTCGCCTGTACGACTATCTACGCTGCCATGCAAATCACACATAATGTTGTTGAGCTCGTGTAATCGGTGCTGACATTTTGCAGGCATTTATTGTCGAAGAGCTGCAGGGTGCAAGTAATCCCTCACTGGCAAATGTGATCATTTTGAAAGATGCACAAATCCGTCTCTCTCTTGTCACAGCTGAAAACGCTTCAGCCCAGATTACGCGCCCGCTGACTGGCGCTAAGCAACTGCAGGCACTGTCAGCACTGTATCGAATGCCCACTCGGCTTGTGCTTATCTTCAGCGTTATTGTGGCTACCTTGAGGCTGTCCTTGTAGTGCTTGTGTTCGAAACGAGCTGTTTCCACAGTTTGTTTTTCCTCCTCGCGTGTGGTAATTCTGTAATCTGAACCAACCCTCCTGTTTCCCGTCACTGCCAACTTGTTTTTTTTATCGCAGTTGGAACTGCCAACACATAAAAGGGTTTATTTATATTTTTCTTCAAGGGGGAATGCGATATCTGCAGAATCCGGGATCAAATGCCAAGTAGAAATCCAAGAGAATTCAGCACCCTGGGCTGGATCATCAAAGGTAGGAATGCACGCAGTGTTTTGTAAGTAAGCATGCAGGTGCAGCAGGCGGTTAAGAAGGCAAATGGTATGTTGGCCTTCGTAGCAAGAGGATTTGAGTACAGGAACAAGGATGTCTTGCTGCAGTTGTACAGGGCCTTGATGAGACCACATCTTGAGTATTGTGTGCCGTTTTAGTCGGCTTATCTGAGGAAGGATGTTCTTGCCATGGAAGGAGTGCAGCGAAGATTCACCAGGCTGATGCCTGGGATGGCAGGAATGACGTATGAGGAGAGATTGGGTCGATTGGGCTTGTACTCGCTGGAGTTTAGAAGAATGAGAGGGGATCTCATCAAAACTTATAAAATTCTAACAGGACTAGGCAGACTAGATGCTGGAAGGATGTTCCCGATGGTCGGGGAGTCCAGAACCAGGGGTCACAGTCTAAGGATAAGGGGTAAGCCATTTAGGACAGAGATGAGGAGGAATTTCTTCACCCAGAGAGTGGTGAACCTGTGGAATTCTCTACCAAAGAAGGCAGTTGAGGCCAATTCATTAAATATATTCAAGAAGGAGTTGGATATATTTCTTAAGGCTAAAGGGATCAAGGGATATGGGGAGAAGGCAGGGACAGGGTACTGAGTTTGGATGATCAGCCATGAGCGCATTGAATGGCGGAGCAGGCTCGAGGGGCCGAATGGCCTACTCCTGCTCCTATCTTCTATGTATCTATGTTTCTATGTTTGTCCTTTCTGTGTTGTGTGGGTTCACACTCACCAAAGTGAGGTGACGTGACTCATTGGAAATAAAAGTTTAGTAACCACTGTCCAATGTACCTGGCTAGATCCTCGAGGAATTTGCAGGAAGTTGTTGTGTTAGGAATTTAAGGAGTTGGGAGAACATGTAAAGGTGCCCACTTGTCTGCCACATGTGCAGTTCAGCCGTTGAATACCTTAGGGTTTCAGCGAGAGGCCTGACTGTTAGCTTGCGGGAAGGAAAACTCCACCTACTGCCTTCATGGAACCCTGAGTGGGCCTTATCTTCACCTGAGTGGGCCTTATCTTCACCTAATCTGGTTTCCTATGATCCTCTTTCAATGCTTTTGCAATGCAAGCCCTATCTTGTCTTAAGTGAAAGGCAAATCTCCCAAAAAGGGAAATCTCTTCTGCAGACCCGTATTTCCATCTCTATCATTACAGTCACCGATAGCTATGCACCATTGGTGGACATACTCACTAAGCCCCTCGGTTAAGTTTCTGTAGAACAAGCAAGGGCGCTTATTCTCCCCCTCTCCTCCTCACCTGCTTCTCTCTCACATTTAACAAAGAAATTGGTGGGGATATTGAAGAATCGTAGAAAGTAGACCACAGAAGTAGGCCATTCGGCCCATCACGCTTGTGTCCGTGCTACCGCTTCAACTGGAGCTATATCCACTCTAATTCCATTCCCCTGTCCTTTACCCATTGCTTTTCATAGTCTTTAAGATACTTATCCAATTCAATTGGAACTCAGCTCCCATTTTGTGAGGGAGGTGAGGCCTACTGAAGCATTGCTGAGCAGTCATGTTGAAGTAGCCCCATTAGGACCTGCAGACCAGGAGGCAAATGCACCAGTAGGGAGGTGCCATAGATTGCCAATGGTGCCGCTTCAGCCTGGCATCACCGCGGCGATATTCCTGATCCTCGTCTTCTCCCTCAAAGCGTGAGGAACGGTGGGGATGCATCAGGGAGGCTCCATTGGTAGCCGAGGCCCAACCTTCAAGATTAAACTTAAAAAACTGTTAAGAAAACTTTAAAAATTCAGAAAAAAGTCTGTGATGAAAAATCCCTCGCCGACTCCCCAAGGCAATCAAGCGCATCGCATGAGACCGTGTTTGCCCACCAACCTGATTAATCACCACTTGGCTTTCTCCAAGGCTAGTCCATCCTTCCCAAGTCGAGGCGGCCAAAACTGAACGCAATACACTCAGCAAGCTCTGATCAGCACTCGATGGGTTAGATTTTCACTTTAAGCGATGGCGGAAAGCATGGCAGAAAGATTAACCACCCGTTGTACACCCTGTCTGATTTTCCTTTTGACAACAACAACTTGCATTTATATAGCGTCTTTAACGTAGTGAAACATCCCAAGACGCTTCACAGGAGCGTTATCAGACAAAACTTTGACACCGAGCCACATAAGGAGATATTAGGACAGGTGATCAAAAGCTTGGTCAAAGAGGTAGGTTTTAAGGAGCATTTTAAAGGAGGAGAGAGAGGCGGAGAGGTTTAAGGAGGGAATTCCAGAGCTTATGGCCTCGGCAGCCGAAGGCACGGCCAGCAATGGAGGATCGAAGGAAATTGGGGATGCACAAGAGGCCAGAATTGGAGGAGCGCAGAGATCTCGAAGGGTTGTACGGCTAGAGGAGATTACAGAGATACGGAGGGGCGAGGCCATGGAGGGATTTGAACACAAGGGTGAGAATATGAAATTCAAGGCATTGCCGGACCGGGAGACAGTGGGCACAGGGGTGATGGGTGTCCACTGAAATACTTGTTCACAGTTCATTATATTATACTGTATCTGCCATTGTTCCATCTAACTTCAGCTATTCACATCAGGGTAGATTTTCATGAATTAGCGAGCCTGGCACAGAACTTTTTGGAACACCAGACACAGAGGTCAGCATATGCCCTGTATGATTTTCAGTCCATAAATGTTTCATCTCTCCACATGTACCAATTTCCCATTCACACGTTTGCCTCCAATTCATATCCCTCTATTTTGGCTGGTGCTCTCTTACGCAAAACCTTATCAAGTGCCTTCTGAAAATCCACAACGATATCTTTCACTGATACCCCTCACTCCAAGTGTGGCTCGCCGCTGAGTCAGAAGGTTGTAGGTACAAGCACCACTCCAGAGACTTGTGCACAAGATCTAGGCTCAAAGGAAGTGCGTCTTTCGGATGAGATGTTAAATCAAGGCCCCGTCTGCCCTCTCAAGGTGGATGTAAACGATCCCATGAAGAGCAGGAGAGTTCTCCCTGATGTCCTGGCCAATCCCTCAATCAACATCACTAAAACAGATTATCTGGTCATGATCACATTGCTGTTTGTGGGAGCTTGCTGTGCACAAATTGGCTGACGCGGTTCCTAAATTACAACAGCGACTACACTTCAGAAGCATTTCAATGGCTGTAAAGCGCTTTGTGACGTCCTGTGGTGGTGAAAGGCTCATGTCTATCTTTACCTCAATGACTTTATCAAACAACTCGATTAGCTTAGTTAAACATGGCACCTCCCCAGACCCAGCTCAATAGTTTGGGATTCCCACCCCTCTTCAATGGTCTTCAGCCCTGCAGTGGAGCCGGAAGGAGCACTCCTGCTCCTCCTGCCTCCACATTCAGGTTAAGTATTTTTAAGAAAACTTACCTTTTCAGGGTAGACCTCTAAAGGTCCCTTTAAGGACCGCTGGTTAGGCCGCATGTGGACCACATTTTCTTGAACGCAGCCGGCCAGCCTGGTGCAGGCTGTGTTCGGGCAGCCTAATTTTGTAAAGGGAACCTCAAACAGGCAGCAGGCTTCCTGTTTGCATATGCATATGGCCTAATGCCTGTTTCAGGTGAGGACCCTGGATGCCTCTTCTTCGGCCTTTACCAAAACGGCGGGCATTAATTCCGGTGTGTAATGTCTGCCATACTAGATGTTAGGCACCTGTGTTGCACCTGAAAAATGAGCACGGCACCATCGAATTTCTGGGCCACAGTTTGCACTCAGTATGGTGAGGAAGGTATGTTGCTGAACTCACCAAGTCCGGTTATGGAATGTTTCCTGTCCGTCTGAACAGGCAGGTGGTTGAACATATCATCTGAAAGACAACACCTCCCACAATGCAGTACGCTTTCAGTACTGCAGCCTAGATTATGTGATCACGTGCATAGAGAGGCTGAACCCCACAATCTTCTGACTCAGATGTGAGAGTACTAACGCTCAACCAAGCTGATAGCTGATTCAGGCAATGAACGATTTACTTATCACAGAAACCCCACAGTGCAGATAGAGGCCATTTCGGCCCATCGAGCCTGCACCGACACATATCCCACCCGATCCCCGTAACCCCTACACCAACACATATCCCACTCTATCCCCGTAACACCACGTATTTAATCCCCCTAACACTAACGGTCAATTTATCATAGCCAATCAACCTAACCCGCACATTTTTGGACTGTGGGAGGAAACCGGAGCACCCGGAGGAAACCCACGCAAACACGGGGAAAATGTGCAAACTCCACACAGACAGTCACCCGAGGCCAGATTCGAACCCGGGTCCCTGGCGCTGTGAGGCAACAGTGCTAACCACTGTGCCACCGTGCTGTATGTAAGATGAAAACAACAAGTTGCATTTACAGCAAATAGCGCCTGACATGAATCTTGTCATTCATGTGGAAATGACTTATGAAATAATACTGGGCGGCCTGCTGGTGGCGCTGTCCAGGGAGAGTATAAATACTCGGGCACGGGCCCAGCTTGCTCAGGACATTCTTTAACAGGAACTAGTGAAGGACACAACTAGACTTCCATGTTGTAAAACCGTTGATTAAAGCTTTGTTAACGCTTAGACCAAGTCCCTAGTAGTTTTCTTACGTCAGCGCCTTTAACGTAGAAAAGGCAGTTCACAGGAGCGTTATCAGATAAAAATAGACGGCAAGCTAAAGAAGGAGATATTAGGAGGGATGCCTAAAAGCTTGGTCAAAGAGGCAGGTTTTAAGGAGGAGTCTCGGAGGATGAGAGGTAGGTGGCGAGGCAGAGAGGGATAGGGAGAGAATTCTAGAGTGTAGGGTCTAGACAACTTAAGACATGGTCGGCAATGGAAGGGTGAAGGCCGTGGGGGCTGAACAACTGGCCAGAATTGGAAGAATGCAAATTTCTGAGAGTTGGAGGGATGGGGATGGCAAAGCCATGAAGGGATTTAAACACAAGGATGAGAATTTAAAATTTGAGGTATTGGAGGACTGGGAGCCAATGAGTGAGTGAGCATTAAGGTGATAGATAAGTGGGAGCTTTGGGTGAGCTGAAGTCTGCGGAGGGTGAAGAACGGGAGACTGGCCAGGAGAACACTGGAAAAGAACCCTGAATAGGATTTCAACTTTAACAGTTATATTTTCCATTCCTTTATTTCTGATTGAGTTTAATTTGGCTAATCCACCAATAAGGCTCATTGGCCCAGTTCTTTTCTGTCCTAGAATAAACAAACGGATATTACCCTAATTATCCTGTCAGGTGCAATTAAGCCCAGATTCCAATCTTTGAATGTGTGCATTGTGAAAGTAATCTTGTCCTGCACTGTGTTTAAAAAAAAATCAGATTTAGATCATGTTTCTTCTGGAATACAGGAAATATTTTTATGATGATTATTCCTAACTGTTTATACAGTAATTGATATGCTCTGTAATACTAGATTAAATCCCTAAATCTTTTCATTGCGTTGCAACGTGCTTTATGTTTGCGGCTGTCTGAGTCTTTCTTTACTTCTACAATTTTAGTGCAAGTTTAGCAGAAACTCATTGACATGAACCTTGTCATTCATGTGGAAATGACTTATGAGATAATACTGGGCGGCCTGCTGGTGGCGCTGTCCAGGGAGAGTATAAATACTCGGGCACGGGCCCAGCTTGCTCAGGACATTCTTTAACAGGAACTAGTGAAGGACACAACTAGACCTCCATGTTGTAAAACAGTTGATTAAAGCTTTGTTTAATACTTAGACCAAGTGCCTAGTAGTTTTCTTACATCACTCATCATGATCATGAACTTGGATGCCCGTTTCCTAATGGTCCCATTTACCCATCGCCCCTGTGCTCACTGATCTACATTAGCTCCTTATCCCCGAACGCCTCAATTTAAAAATTCTCATCTTTATTTTCAAATCCCTCCATGGCCTCTCCCCTCCCTATCTCTCTAATCTCATCCAGCCCTACAACCCTCTGAGATCTCTGCACTCCTCCAATTCTGGTCTCTTGTGCATCCCCGATTTTCATCGCTCTAGCATTGGCGGCCGTGCCTTCAGCTGCCTCGGCCCTAAGTTGGGGGATGAACAAGAGGCCAGAATTGGAGGAATGTAGATTTCTCAGAGGGTTGTAAGGCTGGAGGAGGTTACAGAGATAGAGGGGGCGAGGCCATGGAGGGGTTTGAAAACAAGGGTGAGAATTTTAAAATTGAGACGTTGCTTAACCAGGAGCCACTGCAGGTCAGTGAGCACAGTGGTGACGGGTAAACGGGACTTGGTGCAAGTTAGGACACGGGCAGCAGAGTTTTAGTTGAGCTCAAGTTTACGGAGGGTAGAACGTGGGAGGCCGGCCAGGAGTGCATTGGAATAGTCAAGTCTAGAGATACCAAAGGCATGGATGAGGGTTAGAGTCAAGTAGAACATCAAGGCCAGGGAGGAGAATGGAAGTGATGGCGAGGAACAGAGTTTGTGGTGCAAGCCAAAGACAATGCCTTCGGTCTTCCCAGTGCTTAATTGGAGGAAATTCATAGAATCATAGAATGGTTACAGCATGGAAGAAGGCTATTCGGCCCATCGAGCCCGTGCCAACTCTCAGCTAGTCACACTCCCCTGCCCTTTCCCTGTAGCTCTGCAATTTTATTTCCTTCAGGTACTTATCCAACTCCCTTTTGAAAGATAAGATTGAGTCTGCCTCCACCACCCTTTCAGGCAGTGCATTCCAGGTCTTAACCACTCGCTGCATAAAACACTTTTTTCTTACCTTGCCTTTGGTTCTTTTACTAATCACCTTAAATCTGTGTCCTCTGGTTCTTGACTCTTCTACCAATGGGAAAAGTTTCTCTCTATCTACTCTGTCCAGACCCCTCATTCCTGGAATCATTCTTGTAAATCTTTTCTGCACCTTCACTAAGGACTTCACTTTCTTCCTAAAGTGCAGTGCCCAGAATTGGACACAGTGCTCCAGTTGGGGCCAAACCAGTGTTTTATACAGGTTCATTATAATTTCCACACCTTTGTACTCTATACCTCTATTTATGAAGCCCAGGATCCCGTAAGCCTTTTTAACTGTTTTCTCAACCTGCCCTGCCACCTTCAACGATTTGTGCACACATACCCCCATGTCTCTCTGTTTGTGCATCCCCTTTAGGATTGTACCATTTAGTTTATATGTCCTCTCCTCATTCTTTCTACCAAAATATATCAATTCTCAATTTTCTGCGTTAAATTTCATCTGCCACCTGTCCGCCCATTTCACCAGCCTGTCTACGTCTTCCTGAAGTCTATCACTCTCCTCCTCACTGTTCACTATACTCCCGAAATTGTGCCCTGTACACCCACGTCTAAGTCATCATTAATATACATCAAGAAAAGCAGTGGTCCTAGTACTGACCCCTGGGGAACACCACTGAATATCTTCCTCCAGTCCAAAAAACAACCGTTCACCACTGCTCTCTGTTTCCAATCACTTAGCCAATTTTGTATCCATGCTGTCACTGTCCCTTTTATTGTGTCTCATCCAGGAGTGGATGTCAGACAAGAAGTATGACAACACAGAGGCAGTGGAGAATTCGAGTTATGTGCTGGTGTGGCAGAGTTGGGTGTCATCAGAGTATATATGGAACCTGACGTCATGTCTTTGGATGATGTCACCAAGATGTCATGTAGATGAGAAATCAACACTGTGAGAGTACTTTCACCAGTTGGACTGCAGCGGTTCAAGAAGGTGGCTCACCACCACTTTCTCAATGGCAATTAGGGATGGGCAATAAATGCTGGCCTTGCCAGCAATGACCACGTCCCGTGAATGAATAAATAAAAAAACGGAAATGATGTTCGTTGAGGGATAAATATCTGCCAGGACACCAGGGAGAACTCCCTTATAATACTTCAAATTAGTGACTTGGGATCTTTTACGTCCACCTGAGCGGGCAGACGGGGCCTCGGTTTAATGTCTCATCTGAAAGACGACACCGTCGACACTGCAGCATTGGAGCATCAGCCTGGATCATGACCTCAGGTCTTTGGAGTAGGGACTTGAACCCACTAACCTTCTTTATCTGAATGCACGCAGCATTCGTAACAAAATAGACGAGTTGACGGTACAAATAACTACACATGGGTATGATCTGGTGGCCATTACAGAAACATGGCTGCAAGGTGATCATGACTGGGAACTAAACATCCAGGGGTATTTGACAATTAGGAAGGACAGACAGGAAGGAAAGGGAGGTGGGGTGGCTATGTTAATAAAGGATGGAATCACTGCAATAGTCAGAAATGATATTGGGTCAAAGGATCAGGATAGTGAAACAGTTTGGGTGGAGATAAGGAATAATAAGGGGAAAAAGTCACCAGTGGGCGTAGTCTATAGGCCTCCTAATGGTTGCAACTCTGTTGGTCAGAGTATAAATCAGGAGATAGTTGGGGCTTGTAATAAGGGAACAGCTATAATCATGGGGGATTTTAACTTTCATATTGACTGGACAAATCAAATTGGGCAGGGCAGCATTGAGGAAGAGTTCATAGAGTGCATTAGGGATGGGTTCCTTGAGCAGTATGTTACTGAACCAACCAGGAGGCAGGCAATCTTAGATCTGGTCCTGTGTAATGAGACAGGATTAATAAAAAATGTCCTAGTAAAGGATCCCCTTGGAATGAGTGACCATAACATGGTTGAATTCCAAATTCAGTTGGAGGGTGAGAGAGTTGGATCTCAAACCAGCGTACTAAGCTTAAATAAAGGAGACTATGAAGGTATGAGAGCAGAGTTGACTAAAGTGGACTGGGAAAATAGATTAAAGTGTAAGATGGTACATGAACAGTGGTGTACATTCAAGGAGATATTTCACAACTTTCAAAAAAAATATATTCCACTGAGGAAAAAGGGGTGTAAAAGAAAAGACAGCCATCCGTGGCTAAGTAAAGTAATAAAGGATAGTATCCGACTGAAAACAAGGGCATATAAAGTAGCCAAATCTAGTGGGAGGGTAGAAGATTGGGAAGCATTTAAAAGCCAGCAAAGAATAACTAAAAGATTAATTAAGAAAGGGAAGATAGATTATGAAAGTAAACTAGCAAAAAATATAAAAACAGATAGCAAGAGTTTCTACAGTTATATAAAAAGAAAAAGGGTGGCTAAAGTGAATGTTGGTCCCTTAGAGAACGAGACCGGGAAATTAGTGGTGGGGAACATAGAGATGACAAAAACGCTGAACAAATATTTTGCATCAGTCTTTACAGTAGAGGACACTAAAAATATCCCAACACTGGACAAACAGGGGGCTATGGGGGGGGGGAGGAGCTAAATATGATTAAAATCATTAAGGAGGTGGCACTCGGTAAGATAATGGGACTAAAGGCAGATAAACCCCCTGGACCTGATGGCTTACATTCTAGGGTCTTAAGAGAAGTAGCGGTAGGGATTGTGGATGCATTACTGGTAATTTTCCAAAACTCCCTGGACTCAGGAAAGGTCCCAGCAGATTAGAAAACTGCTAATGTAACGCCCTTATTTAAAAAGGGAGGTAGACAAAAGGCTGGAAACTATAGACCAGTTAGCCTAACATCTGTGGTTGGTAAAATGTTGGAGTCCATTATTAAGGAAGCAGTAACAGGACATTTCGATAAGCATAATTTAATCGGACAGAGTCAGCATGGTTTTATGAAGGGGAAGTCATGTTTGACAAATTTGCTCGAATTCTTTGAGGATGTAACAAACAGGGAGGATAAAGGGGAACCAGTGGATGTGGTGTATTTGGACTTCCAAAAGGCATTTGACAAGGTGCCACACAAAAGATTACTGCACAAGATAAAAAATCACTGGATTGGGGGTAATATACTGGCATGGGTGGAAGATTGGCTATCTAACAGAAAACAGAGAGTTGGGATAAATGGTTCATTCTCGGGTTGGCAATCAGTGACTAGTGGCGTTCCGCAGGGGTCAGTGCTGGGACCCCAGCTCTTTACAATCTATATTAACGATTTGGAGGAAGGGACCGAGTGCAACGTATCCAAGTTTGCCGACGATACAAAGATGGGAGGGAAAGCAGTGAGTGAGGAGGACATAAAAAACCTGCAAGAGGACATAGACAGGCTAAGTGAGTGGGCAGAAATTTGGCAGATGGAATATAATGTTGGAATGTGTGAGGTTATGCACTTTGGCAGAAAAAATCAAAGAGCAAGTTATTATCTAAATGGAGAGAAACTGCAAAGTGCTACAGTACAAAGGGATCTGGGGGCCCTGGTGCATGAAACACAGAAGGTTAGTATGCAGGTACAGCAGGTGATCAGGAAGGCCAATGGAATCTTGGCTTTTATTGCAAGGGGGATGGAGTATAAAAGCAGGGAAGTCTTGCTTCAATTATACAGGGAACTGGTGAGGCCACACCTGGAATACTGCGTACAGTTTTGGTTTCCATATTTAAGAAAATATATACTTGCTCTCGAGGCAGTTCAGAGAAGGTTCACTCGGTTGATTCCGGAGATGAGGGGGTTGACTTATGAGGAAAGGTTGAGTAGGTTGGGCCTCTACTCATTGGAATTCAGAAGAATGAGAGGCGATCTTATCCAAACATATAAGATTGTGAGGGGGCTTGATCGGGTGGATGCGGTGAGGATGTTTCCACTGATGGGTGAGACTAGAACTAGGGGGCATAATCTTAGAATAAGGGGCTGGCCTTTCAAAACTGAGATGAGGAGAAACTTCTTCACTCAGAGGGTAGTAAATCTATGGTAATAACAACAGAAAATGCTGGAAAAACTCAGCAGGTCAGGCAACATCCGTGGAGAGAAATTTGAGTTGACGTTTCGGGTTGGACCCTTCTTCAAAACTGGAAAGAAAAGAAACTAGATCGAAGGCAGGGCTGCGATCGGACAAAAGAATAAAAGAAACAAAAGAAGTAAAAGAGATTAGAAGCTAGACGAGATGGTAATAGGCTGGGATTAGATGTAAACTGTACTGGCAGGGCAAAAGATAGCTGCCAGGTGTGACAGAGAAACAAAAGGAAAGGGGGGGGGGAAAGGAGTGGAACAATTACAAGAGAAAATGAAATATGGGGCCGAGCTTATGATCTGAAATTGTTGAACTCGATATTGAGTCCGGAAGGCTGCAGACTGCCTAATCGGAAGATGAGGTGCTGTTCCTCGAGTTTACGTTGAGCTTCCGTGGAACAATACAAGAGGCCAAGGATGGTGAGGTCCGAGTGGGAATGGAGCGGTGAATTAAAATAACAGGCGACCGGAAGCTCGGGGTCACCCTTACGGACTGAACGGAGGTGTTCCGCAAAGCGGTCACCCAATCTGCGTTTGGTCTCCCCAATGTAGAGGAGACCGCATCGTGAGCAGCGAATACAGTATACTAGATTGCGAGAAGTACAAGTAAATCGCTGTTTCACCTGGAAGGGGTGTTTGGGGCCCTGGACAGTGGGAAGGGGGGAGGTATAGGGGCAGGTGTTACATCTCCTCCGCTTGCACGGGAAGGTACCAGGCGAAGAGGAAGGGCTGTTTGGAGTGATAGAGGAGTGGACTAGGGTGTCTCGGAGGGAGCGGTCCCTGCGGAATGCTGAAAGGGGAGGGGAGGGGAAGATACGTTTGGTGGTGGGATCACTTTGGAGGTAGCGGAAATGCCGGAGGATGATCCGTTGAATGTGGAGGCTGGTGGGGTGAAAGGTGAGGACAAGGGGAACCCTATCGTGGTTCCGGGAGGGAGGGGCAGGGGTGAGGGCAGAAGTGCGGGAGATAGAACTGACACGGTCGAGGGCAGTGTCAACCACAGTAAAGGGGAATCCTCAGTTGCGGAAAAAGGAAGACATGTCTGAAGCACTGGTGTGGAAGGTGGCGTCGTCGGAGCAGATACGGCGGAGGCGGAGAAACTGGGAGAATGGAATAGAGTCCTTACAGGAAGCGGGGTGGGAGGAAGTGTAGTCCAGGTAGCTGTGGGAGTCAGTGGGCTTGTAGTAAATATTGGTCGATAACCTATCCCCAGAGATGGAGACGGAGAAGTCGAGGAAGGGAAGGGAAGAGTCCGAGATGGGCCATGTGAAGGTGAGGGAAGGGTGGAAATTGGAGGCAAAGTGAATGAAATTGTCAAGTTCGGGGCGAGAGCAGGAAACGGCACCGATATAGTCATCAATGTATCGGAAAAAGAGGTGAGGGAGGGGACCCGAGTAGGACTGGAACAAAGATTGTTCCACATAGCCCACGAAAAGGCAGGCATAGCTAGGGCCCATGCGGGTACCCATGGCAACACCTTTGATTTGGAGGAAATGAGTGGAGTTAAAGGAGAAGTTGTTCAATGTGAGAACAAGTTCAGCCAGGCGGAGGAGGGTCGTAGTGGATGGGGACTGGTCGGGCCTCTGTTCAAGGAAGAAGCGGAGCGCCCTCAGGCCATCCGGGTGGGGGATGGAGGTGTAGAGGGATTGTACGTCCATGGTGAAAAGGAAGCGGTTGGGGCCAGGAAACTGGAAACTGTTAAAGTGGCGGAGGGCGTCCGAAGAGTCGCGGATGTAGGTGGGAAGAGACTGGACAAGGGGAGAAAAGATAGAGTCAAGATAGGAAGAGATAAGTTCCATAGGGCAAGAACAGGCTGAAACGATGGGTCTACCAGGGCAGTCCTGTTTGTGGATCTTGGGAAGGAGGTAGAAGCGGGCTGTGCGGGGTTGGGGAACTATGAGGTTGGTGGCAGCAGGGGGAAGATCTCCAGAGGAGATGAGGTCAGTGACAGTCTTGGAAATGGTGGTTTGATGTTCGGTAGTGGGGTCATGATCCAGGTGGAGGTAGGAGGAGGTGTCGGAGAGTTGGCGTTCAGCTTCCGCTAGGTAGAGGTCAGTGCGCCAAACAACAACAGCACCACCCTTGTCAGCGGGTTTAATGACAATGTCAGGGTTGGATCTAAGAGAATGGAGTGCTGCAAGTTCAGAGGGAGGTAGGTTGGAGTGAGTGAGGGGAGCAGAGAAATGGAGACGGCCGATGTCACGGCGGCAGTTAGCGATGAAAAGATCTAGAGAGGGTAAGAGGCCAGGGGGAGGGGTCCAGGTAGAAACGGAATTCTGCAAGCGGGAGAAAGCGTCAGTTGTGCGGGGGGAAGACTCCTGGCCAGTGAAATGGGCACGGAGACGAAGGCGGCGGAAAAAGAGCTCAACATCGTGCCGAGCTCGAAATTCATTGAGGTGGGGGCGTAAGGGGATGAAGCTCAGGCCTTTGCTGAGGACTGATCGTTCAGGGTCAGAGAGTGGAAGGTCAGAGGGGATAGTGAAAACGCGGCAGGGGGTGGGATTGGGAGAAGGGGGGTCAGAGGAAAGTGCAGGGGAAGAAGGTTCCGGAGGGGCGTTGGTGTCCAAGAGTTGATGAAGCTTGCAATCCTTGACATCGGAAAGGAAGTAGAAAAGTTTTTTGTTGCAGCGTCGGATGAGTCGAACGATGAAATGGAACTGTGGACCCGGACAGCTTTGAGATAGAGTGCGCCGGTGTTGCTGAAGAGAGAGGTCGAGTGTGTTCATGTGGCGCCGCATGGCGTTGAGCGTGGATCTCAGGATGCGGCGAGAGCAGTAGTTCGAGGAACGATGAATATCTTGGAGATATTTGTAATCCTGGGTGGATCCGAAGCACGAAGGGTGGAAGTTTAGTTGGAATCCACGTGGAGTAAGTCGGAACCGGAGACAGTTGCTGAGGAAAATGATGTGGCTGTGAAACCGAGTCTTGGCAGATACCTGATCAAACACGAGAAGGGAAACTGAAAGTAATGAAGATGAACAAGGTTGAAGAGCCAAACGGAGATCCCGTCGAAGAGAAGAGCAGAACTTCTTCAAGGTAGGCATTCCTAGAAGAGGTGTGGCAGTGAACCAAACACCAGTACGATAGCAAAATACTGCAGATGTTGGAAATCCGAAATAACAACAGAAAATGCTGGAAAAACTCAGCAGGTCAGGCAACATCCGTGGAGAGAAATTTGAGTTGACGTTTCGGGTTGGACCCTTCTTCAAAACTGGAAAGAAAAGAAACTAGATCGAAGGCAGGGCTGCGATCGGACAAAAGAATAAAAGAACCAAAAGAAGTAAAAGAGATTAGAAGCTAGACGAGATGGTAATAGGCTGGGATTAGGTGTAAAGTGTACTGGCAGGGCAAAAGATAGCTGCCAGGTGTGAGAGAGAAACAAAAGGAAAGGGGGGGGGGGGGAAAGGAGTGGAACAATTACAAGAGAAAATGAAATATGGGGCCGAGCTTATGATCTGAAATTGTTGAACTCGATATTGAGTCCGGAAGGCTGCAGAGTGCCTAATCGGAAGATGAGGTGCTGTTCCTCGAGTTTACGTTGAGCTTCCGTGGAACAATACAAGAGGCCAAGGACGGTGAGGTCCGAGTGGGAATGGAGCGGTGAATTCCCGTGCAAGCGCAGGAGATGTAACACCTGCCCCTATACCTCCCCCCTTCCCACTGTCCAGGGCCCCAAACACCCCTTCCAGGTGAAACAGCGATTTACTTGTAATTCTCGCAATCTAGTATACTGTATTCGCTGCTCACGATGCGGTCTCCTCTACATTGGGGAGACCAAACGCAGATTGGGTGACCGCTTTGCGGAACACCTCCGTTCAGTCCGTAAGGGTGACCCCGAGCTTCCAGTCGCCTGTCATTTTAATTCACCGCTCCATTCCCACTCGGACCTCACCGTCCTTGGTCTCTTGTATTGTTCCACGGAAGCTCAACGTAAACTCGAGGAACAGCACCTCATCTTCCGATTAGGCAGTCTGCAGCCTTCCGGACTCAATATCGAGTTCAACAATTTCAGATCATAAGCTCGGCCCCATATTTCATTTTCTCTTGTAATTGTTCCACTCCTTTCCCCCCCCCCCCTTTCCTTTTGTTTCTCTCTCACACCTGGCAGCTATCTTTTGCCCTGCCAGTACACTTTACACCTAATCCCAGCCTATTACCATCTCGTCTAGCTTCTAATCTCTTTTACTTCTTTTGTTTCTTTTATTCTTTTGTCCGATCGCAGCCCTGCCTTCGATCTAGTTTCTTTTCTTTCCAGTTTTGAAGAAGGGTCCAACCCGAAACGTCAACTCAAATTTCTCTCCACGGATGTTGCCTGACCTGCTGAGTTTTTCCAGCATTTTCTGTTGTTATTTCAGATTTCCAACATCTGCAGTATTTTGCTATCGTAAATCTATGGAATTTGCTACCTCAGAGAGCTGTGGAAGCTGCGACAGTAAATAAATTTAAAACGGAGATAGACAGTTTCCTAGCTGATAAGGGAATTGGGGGTTACGGGGAGCAGGCAGGGAAGTGGACGTGAGTCTAGGTTCGGATCAGCCATGATCCTATTGAATGGCGGAGCAGGCCCAAGGGGCCGTATGGCCTACTCCTGCTCCTACTTCTTATGTTCTTATGTTCTTCTGATTCAGAGGCAAGAGTGCTGCCACTGAGCCACGGCTGAAACACCAGCAGTGATTCTCCGACTGGTGCTCCCGTCCATCCCCATTGGATTGGGGAACCTACCTCCTTTTGGAAAAAGCATGCAGCACATTATCCGCGGTCGTTACCTAATGGCATCTTCGAGTTGGAGAACGTGTTTAGCAATATAGCCCAAAGCTGCTGGTGCTGTTAAATTTGCTCCTTTTTGCAGTGCAGGGCATGCACAGACGTTTTGACAGTAATGATTTACAGCTCTGCTTCGGGTACTGTAGCCTTGTGGTTATGATACTAGACCAGGAACCTGAGAGGTTAAGAGTTCAAGTCCCCTCACAGCAAGATGTGAAATCGAGCACAATCAAATCTGGTAGCACAAAAACTGCCGGATTGTCATTAAAAACCCAACTAGTTCACAGATGCCTTTTTCAGGGAAGGGAACCTGCTGTCCTTGCCTGGTCTGACCTACGTGTGACTCACAGCGGGGGCAGAAACTGGGACTTTGCAATTGGTCACACTGTACAAATCCTAGGAAAGTACAAATTTTGTCTGTGACTTTTAACACTTGATCGAAGCTCCTACACCAAACAGCGCTTAAAATGTGTTCACAGTGTGGCAGTTGGAAGGACACGGTGGAAAATTGTACTTCAACATTGCTACAGGGTCTTACAACAAGAGCAAGCAGAAATTGGACCATTTCCAGCACTGAAAGCAACACTCTCCTTCGGTGTCCTGATGTCTATGTTCCACTGTATCCAATGAAATTCACTTAAGCTGCAGCTAAAATTCTTCCCTGTGGAGTTCAGCATTTCATTTGACTCGAGGGTGTTGAAAGTCGCTTGTTACTGTAATCTGGATGGGACACTGGCAAAGGATCCTTGTATTAAGGGAATGCAACGTACATGCAGAAATGACAATGATAAATTCAGCGGCTCCTGTCTATTGAGATCTCGCCCCAGAGATTCAACTTTTTGAGCCTATTTCAGATGCCAATGACAGGGTTTGGGCCCAGCTCCTGCTTGAACATTGTTTAAACACTGAACCTTTTTTTTTAAAGCTTTTCAAAGATGCACCCAATTCACACAACAAAGGAAGACGTCGACAGTGTGACCTAGATCAGGAGCAGAAGGAGAGAGAAAAAAATAGCTGATATTGTGCTCCGATTCCATCATGGCATATTAATGTGGTCCCACAAGGTACAGCCAGCAGTGTACGGAGGTTAGAATCACCTTCGCATCATACAAAACCATCTCTGTTCCGAGGCCAAAAGACACTGTTGGCAATCGTGGTGATGAATATGCAGAAAATAGAAGGCAGAGGGGTGACCTAATAGAGGTCATTAAAGTTATGAAGGGATTTGATAGGGTAGATGTATAGAAGATGTTTGCGTCTGTGCTCACTTGGAGATCGAACTCCAAACCATCGTCAACACCTTCATCGAAGCGTACGAGAGCATGGGCCTTACACTAAACATCCGTAAGACAATGGTCCTCTACCAACCTGCCCCCGCCACACAGTACTGCCCCCCCGATTATCAAAATCCACGACAAGGCCTTGGACAACGTGGACCACTTTCCATACCTCGGGAGCCTACTGTCAACAAGGGCAAACGTCGATGACGAAGTCCAACACCGCCTTCAGTGTGCCAGTGCAGCCTTCGGTCGCCTGAGGAAGAGAGTGTTTGAAGACCAGGACCTCAAACCCAGCACTAAGCTCATGGTCTACAGAGCAGCAGTGATACCCGCCCTGCTGTATGCCCCAAAGACATGGACCATGTACAGCAGGCACCTCAAAGCACTGGAGAGGTACCACCAACGCTGCCTCCGCAAGATCCTGCAAATCCATTGGCAGGATAGGCGCACTAACGTCAGTGTTCATGCTCAGGCCAACATCCCCAGCATCGAAGCTTTGACCACGCTCAATCAGCTCCGATGGACGGGTCACATTGTCCGCATACCCGATACGAGACTCCCAAAACAAGCGCTCTACTCGGAGCTCCGGCATGGCAAGAGAGCCCCAGGTGGGCAGAGGAATCGCTTCAAGGACACCCTCAAAGCCTCCTTGAAAAAGTGCAACATCCCCACCGACACCTGGGAATCCCTGGCCCAAAACCGCACAAAGTGGAGGAGAAGCATCTGGGAAGGCACCGAACACCTCGAGTCTCTTCGCCGGGAGCAAGCGGAAGCCAAGCGCAGGCAGCGGAAGGAGCGCACATCAACCCAAGCACCCCACCCACCTGCCCCTTCAACCACCATCTGCCCCACCTGTGACAGAGACTGTAGGTCCCGCATTGGACTCATCAGTCACCTGAGAACTGTTTTTAATGTGGAAGCAAGTCATCCTCGGTTCTGAGGGACTGCCTAAGAAGAAGGATAGAAGATGTTTGCACTTGCGGGAGGCGAACCAAACAAGCAGTTATAAATATAAACAATGTTCCCGCTAAGCTACGTGGTCGTGCAGTCACCTGCAAGGTCCCGCGCAGGACACTCACCGGCTTTTCCGTTGCAGATACCGCCCATGCGCAAAACATTGGATGGGCCGCGCATTGGGAGAAGGCAGGACGCTCAGGAAGCAGTGCAGCTTACGGGGGACGAATTGGGAATTCAGGAGAAACTTCTGAGTGGTGAGAATGTGGAACACACTTTCAACATTCACGGGGGAACTAGATAAGTACATGAGGGAGAAATGAATAGACGGTTATGCTGATAGGGTGAGTTGAAGTAGGGTGGAAGGAGGCTCGTGTGGAGCATAAACACCAGCAGGGGCCTGTTGGGCTGGGTGGCCTGTTGGTCTGTGCTGTAAATTCTATCATTATTTTTGTTTTTGGATTTTGATACATAGGAACGTACAGGACGGGATATGGCCATTGCATGTCAACAGGCCAACCCTAAAATTCAAAAGCTCCATCTCATATACTCCTCAGTTATTTCCTTTGCTAAAATGCTGTGAAGATCCCCCTTTAATTTGCCAACACTAAGTCCCCAGGCACCCGATGTGCTAGAGGGAGGCTGCCGTTAAAATTTCAGAAAATTATTGTGCACCTCTACTGTTTGCCTCTGAGGGAGTCAATGGTCAATGCCCATAGGACTGTTCCCTCTGTGAGGGAGTCAATGCCCGTAGGACTATAGCCCTGTGAGGGAGTCAATACCTATAGGACTGTACCCCTGTGAGGGAGTCAATGCCCATAGGACTGTACCCCTGTGAGGGAGTCAATGCCCATAGGACTGTACCCCTGTGAGGGAGTCAATGCCCATAGGACTGTACCCCTGTGAGGGAGTCAATGCCCATAGGACTGTACCCCTGTGAGGGAGTCAATGCCCATAGGACTGTACCCCTGTGAGGGAGTCAATGCCCGTAGGACTGTACTCCTGTGAGACAGTCATTGCCCATAGGACTGTACTCTTGTGAGAGAGTCAATGCCCATAGGACTGTACCCCTGTGAGGGAGTCAATGCCCGTAGGACTATAGCCCTGTGAGGGAGTCAATACCTATAGGACTGTACCCCTGTGAGGGAGTCAATGCCCATAGGATTGTACCCCTGTGAGGGAGTCAATGCCCGTAGGACTGTAACCCTGTGAGGGAGTCAATGCCCGTAGGACTGTACTCCTGTGAGACAGTCATTGCCCATAGGACTGTACTCTTGTGAGAGAGTCAATGCCTGTAGGACTGTAACCCTGTGATGGAGTCAATGCCTGTAGGACTGTGGGAACATGATCACATGACATTACTCCGTCCGCTATTTTGGTGACTGCCTTAACCATTAAAATAAATGGTTTAAGGCCTCTGATAAAGTGGCTAACAGTATCTCATACAAATTAATAATGCAGTCATATGCTAAAATAGCAATTTCACTCAATCAGAACATCATATGATAATATCATGGGCAAAATTGATAATTTAATAATGTTTACAATGGACATGACTATAGACTGTTTGTTCCATGTCACGGTTACATTATGAAGCGGCAGTTGAAACCATGCTTTGCATTGTCAGTGAATTTAATGTATGGGGTAGAAATTGGTCATCATTGCACACATTTTCTAGACAGAAACCGGGGTCAAAAATTACCAATTTTGCAGGGCTATGCCCTGTGCCCAAGGATACTTCATAAACATCCGACTCTATATTGGCCGTGGACGATGTTCAGGCAACTGGTGCAGCCGCCTAAAACCTCATGCCTGTTTTAGGGCCCTTCCAAGAAATTGGTCTGCCCTGAGTGGAACAGGCATTGGGTCTGCTTCGCGCAGGCTTTCAGGAGTGGATGTGGCCTAGTGAACGACTGACTGCCACCCAAAAAAAAAGTAGGTACATTTATTTTTTTAAGGCTGACGTGGAGCTAGGTGGAGCATGGAATGCTCCTCCCCGTCTCCACAGCACTCCCGAGGGCTGCTGCCGCCCTGCGATCGGCCCTCCTCCAGTTGTCCTCTTTCGCCCCCTCTATCTCTGGGGCCTAAATGAGTGCCCACTGTTGGCAAGGCAAACTTTGGCCAGAAGTTCATCCCACTGAAATGAGCCAGCTGCCTGCGGACGAGCGACAGGTGAACATAAGAAATAGGAGCAGGAGTAGACCATTCGGCCCCTCGAGCCTCCTCCGCCATTCAATAAGATCGTGGCTGATCTTCTACCTCATCTCCACTGTCCTGCACTATCCCCATATCCCTTGATTATCTTAGGGGGAAACATTCAGTTGTTGCGCCTCCCGTTAGCACCTTAAGAGGGCGCCAATTGGGGCGAAAAGCAACTAGCGCCTGGTGTCGAAGTCTCGACTCCCTAGTAAGACTCTTAAACACAAAGTATCGTTAAAGACAGGCTTTATTTGCTTGCAAGGGAAGAGTTGTGTAGACAAGGGCTACATCAGACCTCTTCAAAGTAATACAGAAATTGTAGCATATTTATACAGTAAAAAGCAAAACAGGCTTTCTATGCCACATGACATAGTATTGAATCATAACTGATTACAAAGGCACAGACCTTGCGAATTATTGAAACAACGTATTCCGGGCTGCGTTAGAATAACGAACAGAAATACCTTGGGATAAGATTAACTAATCCTTTATTATGGGATCTCTCTGTTCCCTCTGTTCTCTCACTGTACCAACTGGACCCGTGGGCCGATATTTACCTTATCATGTCCTTGGCTGTTTGTTTGGTAACTGAGGCTCCTTGTTAAGCTTGTCACAGATAAGGAGTACGTATGTCTCATCCCCTTGCCTTTAGTGAATCATGCTGTCGGCCATTTGAGTTTTTATTCTATGCCTAGGAAGCCATTTTGTGTCTAAGTGAGAAACTGTACTTCCACACTGGGCGCGGCGATGTGTCTGCCGCTCGTGAAATTAACTGGACATTTTGCGGCGGTGCGAAACACTACCACCGCGATCTCCTGCGCCGGCAGGTTGTGACGTCAGTCGAGTGCGCAACGCCCCGGTAGCGCCCCGGACCGGATATTGAGTGACGCCCCCTGCCTTACCGCCTGCCGCTAGCAATGACAGGTTGAGGGGAGCATTTTGCTGTCAGAAAGGGACTGGGGGAGCGCTATTTAAAGGCGACCGCTTCCTGCCTTTTTTTGTCGGTGACATTTTTGCACCACGCATTCTGAGAGAGAGAGAGAGAGACTTCTGGAGAGATTCAACGCTGTGTGAAGGAGTTTTGAGTACTGAGCAGCACTTTGCAGGTTTATTTGGATTTGCCCTTCCTTGCTTCGCCAGCGCTCTGAGGTAGCGCCTCGCTCCTCGGCCTTTGTGCCTTTAGACAGTTGTGAAGTGCCTGATTTAGCGCTCCAATCGCCTCCAGGGGCGTTAAAAGCCAAGTTTGCCGTTGGAGGCGATAATTAGCGCCAGGCGCTAAACTTTGTGCACCCCCGCCAATAATGGCGCTCCAAATGGGGCGATACCAAATTTTTCCCCCTTAATATCCAAAAATCTATCGATCTCTGTCTTGAATATGCTCAACGACTGAGTCTCCACAGCCCTCTGGGGTAGAGAATTCCAAAAATTCACCACCCTCCGAGTGAAGAAATTTCTCCTCATCTCAGTCCTAAATGGCCGACCCCTTATTCTGAGACTGTGTCCCTAGTTCTAGACTCCCCCAGCCAGGGGAAACATCCTCCCTGCATCTACCCTGTCAAGCCCTGTAAGAATTTTGTATGTTTCAATGAGATCACCTCTCATTCTTCTAAACTCCAGAGAACATCGGTCTAGTCTACTCAATCTCTCCTCATAGGACAATCCCCCCATCCCAGGAACCAGTCTGGTGAACCTTCATTGCACTCCCTCTATGGGAAGTATATCCTTCCTTAGGCAGCTTGCCTAAATTGTTGAAATGTGGCCTGATGTCTGAGGTTGGAGGCCTGAGGCCTAAGTTAAGGCCTGCCTCGGTCGGGCCTCCCAGTTAGGGCATGTGCTCTGTGTTTGTCGCCTGTTATGGACCCAAATATCCACCCCCTCAAACGTACTTAATGACTTAATGAACAGCTTTGCAGCTTAACCCAATGTGGTGGGGTTACAGAGAACAGAAGTCAAAGTGCTGGGCATATTCCTCTCAGCCCTACAGTGCCAGGCAGGAGGAATAGATGAAACTACATAGTTAACCATTTTGTATCCACAGTAATTTGACGAGCAAGCTGCTGGACAAGTGGTTGCGAGGTTACTTAACCCCTCTCCTCAAAAAACCAAACCTTGACCCCCTGTCCTTGCAAACTACCGCCCCATCTCCAACCTCCCGTTCCTCTGCAAAGTCATTGAACGCGTTGTCGCCTCCCCAATCCGTGCCCATCTTTCCCGCAATTCCATGTTTGAATCCCTCCAATCAGGCTTCCACCCCTGCCACAGTTCCGAAATGGCTCTCATCAAAGTCACAAACGACATCCTTTGTGACTGTGACAAAGGTAAACTATCTCGCCTCGTCCTTCTTGACTTGTCTGCAGCCTTTGACACGATTGACCACTCCATCCTTCTCCAACACCTCTCCACCGTCGTCCAGCTGGGTGGGACTGCACTCGCCTGGTTCCATTCTTATCTATCTAATCATAGCCTGAAAATCACCTGCAATGGCTTCTCTTCCCGCTCCCACATCGCTACCTCTATCCTTGGCCCCCTCCTATTTCTCATCTACATGTTGCCCTTGGCGACATCATCCAAAAACTAAGCATCAGTTTCCACATGTACGCCTACGACACCCAGCTCTACCTCACTACTTCTTCTCTCAACCCCTCCACGGTCTCTAAATTGTCAGACTGCTTGTCTGACATACAGTTCTGGATGAGCAAAAATTTTCTCCAATTAAATATTGGGAAAACCGAAGCCATTGTTTTTGGTCCCTGCCACAAACTCCGTTCCCTAGCCACAGAGTCCATCCCTCTCCCTAACATCTGTTTGAGGCTGAACCACACTGTTCGCCTGGGTGTCATATTTGACCCTGAAATGAGCTTCCGACCACATATCCGCAACATAACAAAGACCGCCTAATTCCACCTCCATAACATCGCCCGTCTCTGCCCTTGCCTCAGTCCATCCGCTGCTGAAACCCTCATCCATGCCATTGTTACCTCTGGACTTGACTATTCCAACGCACTCCTGGCTGGCCTCCCACATTCCACCCTATGTAAACTTGAGGTCATCCAAAACTCAGCTGCCCGTGTCCTAACTCGCACCAAGTCCCATTCGCCCATCACCCCTGTGCTCGCTGACCTACATTGGCTCCCAGTTAAGCAACGCCTCTATTGCATCTTGACCGAACAGTAATGAATAGAGGAGACGGAATGTACCTTTTACTATTTACTGAGTAAATGGGTGGACATTACAGCACATTGGCCTAGAAATTCAGTTGGCGCCGCGCCAGGGCTTTAGCGCCAGAAAGTTAGCGCCGGCGCCAAGTCCCCCTGCGCGCGCCAAAAATTCAGTAGCGCCGCGCCCAAACAGCTGCCGGCGCTACTGAAGGGTGTTTGCGCCTGAAAATGGGCGCTACCTGCCGCATTGCGGCGCTATTCCGGCGCTGCGGCGCCCGATGCGGTGCGGCAGGCTCGGGAAGTGCAGGCCTCCTCCTTCAGTTAAGGAGGAGCTGCCTGCACCCGCCCGCTGGCTGGTAAAATCTTCACAAAAATGAGCCCGGCACCTCGGGGAAGTGCCGGGCTCGCAGCCCAGAAGCATCAGTTCCGCGGGGGGGGGGTGGAGGAGTCCGGGGAGGGAGGTGCGGGCAGGCGGCCGGCGGGAAAGCGGCCGGCCGTCGCGCGACCTTAATGCGCCGGCGCAAACTCCTGTAAGACTCGGTTGCCAGAGTCTTAGTTGTGGCTGCCACGGGCGAGGCGGCCGCAACTCAATTTCGGCGCTGGGGCCGGTCACCACGGCAACCGGGACGCTGCGCACACCGATGACGTCATCGGTGCCGGCGCAGCGCAACCGGTCTACCGCCGATGGTAGGGCCCCAGGGAATTTCTGAACCGGCTGTAAGTCCAGCGCAATGACCTCTAGCGCCGCAAAATGGGCGCAAAGCCCACTCAATTTCTAGGCCATTGTCTTTCACTTTCAGTTGTGGGTTCTGCCATGCAGACAAAGTAAAACCGAGCCCCCCCAGCACCCCCTTCAGGTAACACCCGGGAACTGGGACAAACTTAATTGAAGCAAAACTCAAAACACAACACTCCTTTCCCCCAGATAAAACCCCTTAGTCCTCCAGGCGTCTGGGATGGAATCTAACCCGACTTGAGCGCCGCTGGACAGGCATAGTCGGTGTGCCACTGCTAGCCGCAGGAAAACCTTCCTCCGTGGCTGATGACTCCGTGACACCCTCTGTCGATGTGGCTTCCGTCGTTGTTGCAGGAAGCAGGCCGTCACTGCCTGGCAGAGGTGGCGGAGACAATGGCCTAGCCTGTGACATCTCTGTTACTCTCACCGGAGTATGACCCCGTAGCTGGTCTATGTGGCATCTGTGTAGCTGGCCATCAGGTGTACGGACACTGTACGACAGGGGACCCGTGGCCTGCTCCACCCCTGCAGGCATCCATTTGTCTCCTCCTGCATAGCAATGGGCAAACACAGTCTCTGACGGCTCGAACTGCCTGGCGGTGCCCTGGTGCTTCTTAGCCAGCTCCTCTTGTTTTGTGTGCATCTCATCCCTGTAGTCCGGGTGTAGCCTGTCCAGTGCAGTCGCCAGCCGGCGACCCATCAGCATCTCGGCAGGACTCTTCCCCGTTGCTGAGTTTGGTGTGGTATGCTGTGATAACAGGAACCTGGCCAATCTGGTTTGCCAGTCCCCCACCGATATCCTCAGCAGTGCCTCTTTTGTGGTTTGCACCATCCTCTCTGCCTGCCCGTTAGAGGAGGGATGATAGGGCGCTGTGGTCACGTGGCGGGTCCAATTTCTACCTGCAAAAGCCTTGAACTCCGCTGACGTGAAGGCTGCTCCATTGTCCAAAACCAGCACGTCGGGGACCTCATGTGTGGCAAACAGCAAACGCAACGCGTTGATCACTGCACTGGATGTCAAGGAGCTCATGATAGCCACCTCCAGCCATTTCGAATGAGAATCCACCACTATCAAAAAGACCTTCCCCTGAAATGGCCCTGCAAAGTCAATGTGGAGTCTTGACCATTTACGAGTGGTCCACTCCCAGGGGTGAAGGGGAGCCTTGGATGGGCTATGGCAAATCAGCTGACATGTCCCACAGCTCTTTACCACCTCCTCCACGTCTCGGTCCAACCCCGGCCACCAGACGTAGCTTCTCGCCAATGCCTTCATGTGCACAATCCCAGGGTGTGAGTCATGCAGCATTTTCAGCACCTCCTCTCTTGCGGCGGCAGGAACCACCACACGGCTTCCCCAGAGCACGCAGTTCTTGTGTGCAGACATTTCATGGCGCCTCTGAACGAAGGGCTTGAAATGCTCCTCCTGGACCTCGGAGGGCCAGCCATGCAGCAGCCAGCATAGCACCCGTGATAAGACTGGATCTTTCTGTGTGAGGCTGCCAATCCGCTGGGCATGGAGTGGGGCCTCCGGAACCTCCTCCAGTAGCAGCACCTCCAGGGGTGGTGGCATCTCAGCCATCGGCCGGTTCAAAGGCAAGCGACTCAGAGCATCAGCATTAGCCAGCATCTTCCCAGGCCTGTAGCAAAGTTCATAACTGTAGGCCCCCAACATCAGACTCCACTGAAGCATACGCGGTGATATGATCTGGGGCATGGGCTTGGAGTGATGCAGGAGCCCCAAGAGTGGCTTGTGGTCTGTGTAGATGACGAACTGTCTCCCTAACAGGTACTGGCTGAACTTCTTTACCCCAAATATGATGGCTAGGGCCTCCTTGTCAATCTGGGCGTAATTACGTTCTGTTGTTGAGAGTGTTCTTGAGGCAAAACTGATAGGCGCTTCCCGGCCATCTGGCTCTATGTGACCCAACCGAGCTCCCAGCCCGTATGGTGAGGCATCACACACCAACACCAATGGCTTGTTTTCATCATAGTGCGCCAGAACCTTATCTGCTTGTAGCAGTTCCTTTGCCTGTCTGTAGGCTGTTTCATGAGCTGAGGTCCAGTTCCACACTGTTGCTTGGTCTAACAGCCTGTGCAGTGGCTCTAAGATTGTGGCTTTGCCCTTGAGAAAACAACTGTAGAAGTTTAACAGTCTGAGGAATGCCTGCAGTTCGGTCTTGTTCTTGGGGGTGGGAGCGCTCCTGATAGCCTCCACCTTCTCCGTAGTCGGATGCACACCGTCTTTGTCCACTCGGAATCCCAAGAACTCCACCCCATTGGCAGCGAACACACATTTCTCCTTCTGAAGGCGTAGTCCTACCTCAGCCAGCCGGCGCAGTACTTCCTGCAGCCGCTCATCACGGGCTTCCTGTGTCTTGCCTGTAATCAGTATGTCATCCAAGTAAGGCTGAACTCCCGGAACACCAGCCAACAGGGTGTCCATGAACCTCTGAAAGATTGCCACAGCCGTAGACACCCCAAACTGCAGCCTTGTGGCTCAGAAAAGTCCTCTGTAGGTGTTGATTGTCAACAGCTCGGCTGACTCTTCATCCAGGACCAGTTGCTGGTATGCTTGCTTGAGATCCAGCTTGGTGAACAGAGTGCCTCCAGCCAGTGTTGAAAACAGCCCTGTAACTGTGGGTAAGGGATACACATCTGGTAACACAGCAGTATTAACCGTACATCTGTAATCTCCACAGATTCGCAGGCCCCCAACCTTCTTTGCAATGGGCACGATAGGGGTGGCCCAACGGGAGTTCTTCACTGGCAAGAGAACCCCTTGGTTCACCAGCTTATCCAGGGCCTCATCCACCTTCTTGCGCAACGCAAAAGGAACTGGTCGCACCTTGAAGAACTTAGGCGCTACCCCTGGGTCCACTTCGATTGAGACTGGCGGTGTAGGGTTTTTTTTCCTGCTCTCTTGCCCGTTCTGGCCTCCTGCCAGGCTTCGTGCAAGAATTACCCTTGAGTGGTTCGACCCACTCCCCCTACGGTTCTAGACCTTGGACTTAGATGCAGAGAACAGTAGTGCAGAGAAAGGACTCAATAGACCAGGCTGAATAGCACGAAATGGATGCTTTTATTTTTAAACAGTTTGAAGCATTACAAAATACATGTCATAGGCACAGATTAAAGTAACTACAATCATGCACAAATTAAGAACTTGACTCTATGGAAATGGGGAACACACGGCACATCGTAAAAGGGGAAACACATTACGATTTCCCTTAACTCCCTCCCCTATACCTAAACTAAGTTTCGACCTGGGGAACCTGGGATCATGCTCACCACTCTCGAAATCGCGAGAAAGGGGGTTCGCAGCCTTTTTGGCACCGCTTTCCGTCGTCACGTGGATTTGGAAACTTCTGGCGCAGTCGATATTCTCTCTCTCTCTCTCTCTCTCTCTCTCTCTCTCTCTCTCTCTCTCTCGAGGCGATGGGGTAGACACAGCCTCGATGAGCGCTCGTCAAGGTTGAAGATCAGCTACAAGCTGTTGTCGATTTTGGTTCATGGAGCAGACCAACAACCAGATGGGATGTTGAGACACGGAAGTGTCAGGCCCGGACTGTCTTTTTGTCTCCGGCCTGGTCGGTTCTCCAGAGGGTTTCTTCTCCGTCGGCCTGGGTCGTCGATGATCTCCCGACCCCAGTACCCGGGCCACCCTCGTCGTCTTCTCGTCGTGGCCGAGCCTTGTTTGGCTGAACACCGACCACGTTGTCTTTTTACCGAAACCGTCCGTCTTTAAAAAGACGAAAATGTTTTCATCGATTCTGCATCTGCCGAAGTGGAAGAGGCGCCGATCCTGACACCGTCCGTCCTTCGTTCGTTCCTTGTAGGCGAAGTCCTTGAAGAAAAGTCTGAAGTCGTCCAAGAAGAAGCAGCCGTGAAGTCAAGTTTGAAGTTGTTCCAGTCGAAGCCGAAGTAGTTCGAAGAAGTCGAAGTCACGTATATGGACTTTCAATCCATAGTTATACTCTTTTGGAACAGTCTTATCTCCCGCCAAATCATAGTCCTGTCTTTGTATTAATTTTGGCGGGCAGAAATCTCTGCAGGGGCGCTTTGTCTTGTAACGGAGCCGGTGATAACTTAAACTGGCCTTCCTGCCCGATAATGTCTTTTAATGTCCTTTGCATTGTCACTGCGGCTCGGTTCGCACATTGATCGGTCTGGAGATTTTCCTTGATGGCTGCTAAACGGTTTTTTCCTTTGTACAATAAATGGGTATAAGTGTTTTTGCATTGTCCGCCCATATCTTGATGGGCCCCATCCTGTACTTAGAATCCATTGAATATGTATGCTGTTTCTCTGAGTTTCGGTTCCCAGATACTGGCTTTCGCGGGCTTACTGTCTTCAATCCACAAGCCTGTCTGGCTCGCAGTAACAGAAATAAAATGGTTCATAAACTGATCACGGGGCCTGGCGGCCATTTTGTAGGCCCTTTTATCAAAGGTTTTTCTGTGCAAGCTTACTTTGGTCAATAAACAGTCTTATTTTATCCAGTTTTCTTGCGTGATTTTTGCTGAAAATTGCGAATCTTACAGCGGTCCCCGACAGGCCCCGAACTCACCAAAAACCTCTTCATAGTTCTCCCACATAGGCATTATGGGCTGTCGCTGTACCGTGTGTACTCCTGTCACTTCAATACCGAGGGGCTCAAACCAATCTCTGCCCAGCAGGCTTGTGCCCTGCCCCACCACCACATAAAGTGGAAGTATGTCCTTGACGCCTGATACTTAACTTCCACATGAATCACACCCAGCACCTGGAGTTGAGCTTGGGACCACTGCCGTAGCACGCCACTGACCTGAGCCATCGCCGGGGGTTCACTTGGCCACAGCCTATTGTAAGTCTCTTCACTTATCAACGAACACGCTGAGCCTGAATCCACCTCCATGCAGAGTGGTGTCCCATTCATGATCACATTTGCCGTGTATCCCCACCGTCCGTGGGGTAGCTGCTCAGCTTCCGTGGTATACACTGTGTACTCATCGTTGTCCTCCAGTGTCAGGGTGTGTGTCTGCAATGCTTGTGTTGGCTCTGCTGCAGCAGCCTGAGCTTTTTTCATGCAGACACGAGCTATGTGTCCTCTTTTCTTACAGAAATGACATACCGCTGACACAAATTTGCATGTAGTGGAACCATGGAGAGTCCCACAGTGGAAACATTTTCTTCCTGTCTCTTTAGTTGCCTCCATGTCTCTCACAGCAGCAGCTGCGTGTGTGGTCTTGTGCACCTCCTCGGCGGCCTGAGATGGTGCTGCCTCTGTACGGAGCATACGTGTGTTCATCGATGCAGCCTCTGCTGCTAAAGCCTTCTCCTCGGCCAGTCGGAACGTCAGGGCCTTCTCCGCTAACAGCTATCTCTGCAATGCCGAGTCCCACACTCCACACACAATCCGATCACGGAGCATATTGTCTAACTGGTCACCAAAATTACAATGTAATGAGTGTTTCCTCAACTCAGCAATGTAACTTGAAATAGATTGTCCAGGCTATTGTTTACAATTGTGAAAATGGAAACGCTGCACAATCTCTGAGGGTTTTGGGTTAAAATGTTTCTGCAGCTTCTCAATCAAATCAGCATAAACCACCTCACTAGGTTTACGAGGCGCCACCAATGAACGCAGGACGGAGTAAGTAGCAGCTCCGCATACACTTAGCAACACTGAGCGCTTCTTCTCTTCTTTGTCAATATTATTGGCCTCAAAGAAACACCCCAGTCTTTCTGCGTATTCCTCCCATGAACTGTCCTTATCCCCAGAGAACTCTTCAATACGTCCCAAGGTCGTCATAGTTTTAATGTGCACTGTCCCTTTAAGATCCATGGACTTTTCTCTTTCTTTTTAAAAAAATTATTTTTCTCCTCCGGCCAGAGTTACGGTAGCTACACTCACGGTAGTTGCCTGGCCCACACAATACTCTGTCCGCCGTCTACGTTGCAGCTAGCCAACTATCAAAATGCCGTTGATGTTGCAAGCTGAGTGGCCCTCTCGTCGCAATTTCCAATATCACGGCTGTAGGTTCGCATGTCTATCTCTGTCCTTCTAGAGAGTTCAACAGCCGCCTCGTCGCCAGTATTGCATCTTGACCGAATAGTAATGAATGGAGGAGACGGAATGTACCTTTTACTATTTACTGAGTAAATGGGTGGACATTACAGCACATTGTCTGCATGGCAGAACCCGCAACTGAAAGTGAAAGACAAAGTAAAACTGAGCCCCCCAGCACCCACTTCAGGTAACACCCGGGAACTGGGACAAACTTAATTGAAGCAAAACTCAAAACACAACACTCTCGATTTCAAAATTCTCATCCTTGTTTTCAAATTCCTCCATGGCCTTGCCCTTCCCTATATCTGTAATCTCCTTCAGCCCCACAACCCCACCCCACCCCCCCCACCCCGCGATATCTGCGCTCCTCTAATTCTACCCTCTTGAGGATCCCTGCTTATAATCGTTCAACCTTTGGTGGCCATGCCTTTTGTTGCCTAGGCCCTAAGCTCTGGAATTCCCTGCCTAAACCTGTCTGCCTCACTACCTCTCTTTCCTCCTTTAAGACGCTCCTTAAAACCTACCTCTTTGACAAAGCTTTTGGTCACCTGCCCTAATTTATCCTAATGTGGATCGGTGTAAAATTTGTTGTCTTAAAATACTCCTGTGCAGCGCCTTGGGACGTTTTACTATGTTAAAGGCGCTATATCAATAAAGTTGTTGTTGTTGTGTTTTTCCAAAATACTTATTGCATGTTTCTGGCCAGTTTTTGAGCTTAGAATTTCATTGTTGCATTACAGGTGGCTTTGCTGTCTAACCAAACAGTTGCAGCATTATAGCTCCAGTGTAGCAACTGGATAGGATTGGAAGCTGAGAAAGAAAGAACTTTTATTTATATAGCACCGTTAACGACCTCAGGACATCCCAAAGTGCTTTACAGCCAATGAAATACTTTCTAAGGATAAGGGGTAAGCCATTTAGGACAGAGATGAGGAGGCATTTCTTCACCCAGAGAGTGGTGAACCTGTGGAATTCTCTACCACAGAAGGCAGTAGAGGCCAATTCATTAAATATATGTAGCCTGGCCAAATGGAGCAGCACAGGACACAGAACTTTCTTTTTTTCTGGGGTTTTTTATTCTGAATTGATAACTTGGGTTCTAGGCTTAGGATGTAGTTGTAAATACATAAAACCACATTTAATTGTATAAAATATGGAAAAGACGGAAATACGGCAAATACAAGAAAACACAGTCGATAAAATACGGCAGTGGCTTGCTGTAGAACAGAACACAAGGCAAACCACAGGTGCAGTTAGTTAGTTAGCTAACAATCATTATACAAAACAAAACCAATAGTACAATACATTCTTATGTCCCGTTATCACTTGTTACATCTTACAAGAAAACACAAAATATTAAACTCATTCGCAACGTAGCCCCCAAGGACTCAACAACAATTTTAGCAAGTGTTAACACCAGCACATGGTGGGACAATCTGCAAGCATCCCCGTGGTATCGAGTGATTTTGGAAACAATATCACTTTAAAACTATGTCTGGGTTGCACTTAATACTGTTTTAGTTGTACTTTACACAGAATAAGTTCATTTCAAAAGTCACATTCACCCCAGCTCTCTCAGAGCAATCTCTCACGCTGGATGTAGAAAATGGAAGCTGTGAAGAAAGGGGAGGTTCCTTTGGCATCACATGGTCCTACCCATAACCCTTTTCTCCTTGTTCAAATTACTAAAGGGGAAAATGAACCGTGCCATCTAGTGGACTTAAATATTCACTGCATTTTCCCCACTTGGCTACATATATTCAAGAAGGAGTTAGATATAATTCTTAAGACTAAAGGGATTAAGGGATATGGAGAGAAAGCAGGGACAGGGTACTGAGTTTGGATGATCAGCCATGATCTCATTGAATGGTGGAGCAGGCTCGAGGGGCCGAATGGCCTACTCCTGCTCCTATCTTCTATGTTTCTATGTTTCTATGAAGTGTAGTAGGAAACGCGGCAGCCAATTTACGCAGAGCAATCTCCCACAAACTGCAATGTGATAATGAACAGACAATAATTGTTTTAGGTATCAGTTGAAGGGTAAATATTGGCCAGGACACTGGCGATAACCCCCCTGCTTTTCTTCGAAATAGTGCCATGGGATTTTTTTTGAGAGGGCCTCGCTTTATCATCTCATCCAAAAGATAGCATCTCTGACAATGCCGCACTCCCTCAGTACTGCACTGCAGCATCGGCTTGTGTGCTCAAGTCTCTGGAGCAGAGCTTGAACCCAAAACCTTCTGACTCAGAGGTGAAAAGTGCTACCAACTGAGCAACAGCTGACGCCGGCAGGATAGGTGCTGCCGGTCACAGATACTTGAAAAAAGGAGGGAATTAAAAGGCAAAGAAAAAGGCGATAATGGCAAAACTCGGGGTCAGTTTTAGCTGCCAGCAGCTTTCTAGCGGGTAACCGTGGGAGCCACCTAATTTCATGCCCACCAGAGGCTTAGTGAGGCCACGTCGAATTGAACTGCCGGGCCTTGTCCGTGTGCCAGGACAGGTAGGAAGTGAATGGAAATCGGAGGCGCTTGGCACTCAGGTAAGGGGTGTCTTGCAGTAAGGATGGGGGGGTTGGGGGAATGGGGAGGGACAATCTGGGCAGATGAAGCTTAAGACTCGAGGAAGGTAAAAAACGTAACGTCAGTGGCCTCTTCGGATTCCCATCCTCTTCTGACAGGCCTTCCTTCACCTGGCGGGAAAGCTTCGCCACTCTGGTCGGAGTTAAAACTGAATTCGGTGCCCGATGATGTCAGCGGTCCCCGAGCTACATATTTAAAGAAGGACCCCGCTGGCTCTGGATGAGGCAGCTCAGCCGCCTGTCCAGAAGTGGCAGTAAAAATCGGCAAGGGTGGGGACATCGGAGGGGACAAAGTCACCCGGCGGGTTTTAACTGCTTACCCACAAACCTCGAGTAGGTATTAGCGCGTTACCATTCCAGCAGTTCTTTACCATTTAGAAGTGACTCAGACCAACACTGGAAAATTGGCCTTAAACGAATCTCATGAATTGCCTATTATAAAGAAAGAACGAAAATTACATGAAAGAAAAAAGAAAGACTTACATTTATATAGCGCCTTTCACGACCACCGGACATCTCAAAGCGCTTTACAGCCAATGAAGTACTTTTTGGAGTGTAGTCACTGTTGTAATGTGCATAACATTTGAAAAAAATTAGCACCGAATCTCTGATCTATAAAACCCTACTTGATATTACGACTGCCTTGGTCTATAATGCTGCCAAATTGATGAATATAAACCATTTTCACCACCTTTATTTAATTGGCCTGTCTTTGAGCAGCTCAAAATGGCTTCCAGGGAAACACTACAGCTGTGATAAAGTGACGACCCTTAATTTATTAAAAATGCAGAGTTTGATTACTTATGCATGCAACACACATAGCTTTCTTGATCAAATATAATACGACCTTTTTTTTTTAATCACCACCATCTAAAGATCCCATAAAAATAATGGTAGTTCCATTATTCATTCATTTTGTACCGATTGCTAGGGGTAAGGTCAGCAAACTCTAGTAGGGAAAGTCACCTGGGATAACTCTTCCTTGAGCAATTTTCATTGCAAACCACTTGTGGGTCCTCCTTTCTGCACCTGCATCCTATATATAGCACCCCTTGAGGGCGATCTTCAGTTCTTTCCCCCAAGTGTTGGCATCAGTTGCATCTCTGCTGCTCCTGTGAGTGAGCAAAGCTCAGAGACTGAATTGCGTTCCCTTTCAAAGTCCGAATTTGCCGAGCTCGTCAGTTCTGATGCGATACTATAAAATCGATGGTCAAGGGTGCAGACTTGGAGGGCAGAATTTTCATTCGTCCGTGCAGGCAGGATTGGAGGCGTGTGGGGGGTTAAAATCTCGAAATCGGGGGGCACGAATCCATCCCGTCCCCAACCCGCCTCCATGCCAGTTTCAAAGGAGGCGGATACCCGACCTGTGCTGGGACCCACCTCCCCGAGGCGGGAAGGGGATTAATGCCAATTAACTGCCTGTTGACAGGTAGTTAACAGGCAGTTTTTAGCCTAATCTCTATTTTTATCCCTGAAGTGTGGGATTCCCGACGACTCCAAACCACGCCAAGTTAGCGAGGCGGGCCGTCGGGCTGAAGGACTTGGAGGGTTCGAGATGTCCGGTGTTCAGGTGAGTGATGGGTGCATGAGTGCAGAGGTAAGTGTGCTTGGTGTGTGTAAAATGTTTAAAGAAGTTTTACTTACCTTTAGTTACCTTTACAGCCTTCCTTCCTTCAGGTCTCGGGAGTCCCTCATCTCACCGGCACAGAAAGCAGAATGGCCGCGAGCTGTCAAAAGTTGCAGCATTCAGCTTTCTGTTCTGGAGAGAGCTCTAAATCAGCCTGAGAGGAAGGAATTAGCTTAGTGTACAGATTGTCAGTGTTTGACAGCTTCAAAGAGCTGTCAAACGCTGATATTTCATCTGTCAAATGTTCTTGACAGATGGAATGTCAATCTGTGATGTCACCTGTTGCCCCCTACACGCCTCCAGAATCAAAATCCAGCCCGGAGTGTCAGACAATTCTGAAAAGTTCCTCCTGACTCACCTGGGATTGAGTGTGCATTAGTCACCACCTTGAATGACAAACTAATCAATGGGATAGAAAGACTTGCTTTTCTATAGAGCCGTTCTCAATCTCAGGGCATCCCAAAATGCTTTACAACCAATGAAGTACTTTTGAAGTGCCGTCGCTGTTGTAATGTAGGAAACGTGGCAGCCAACTTGCACACAGCAAGCTCCCACAAACAGCAATGTGATAATAACCAGATAACATAGAAACATAGAAGGTTGAAGCAGGAGTAGGCCATTCGGCCCCTCGAGCCTGCTCCACCACTCAATGCGATCATGGCTGATCATCCAATTTCAGTACCCGGTCCCTGCTTTCTCCCCATACCCCTTGATCCCTTTAGCCTTAAGAAATATATCCAACTCCTTCTTAAATATATTTAATGAATTGGCCTCAACTGCCTTCTGTAGTAGAGAATTCCACAGGTTCACCACTCGCTGGGTGAAGAAATTCCTCCTCATCTCTGTCCTAAATGGCCTAACCCTTATCCTTAGACTGTGACCCCTGGGTCTGGACTCCCCGACAATCGGGAACATCCTTCCTGCATCTAGTCTGTCCAGTCCTTTCAGAATTTTATAAGTTTCAATGAGATCCCCTCTCATTCTTCTGAACTCCAGCGAGTACACGCCCAATCATCCCAATCTCTCCACATATGTCATTCCTGCCATCCCAGGTATCAGCCTGGTGAATCTTCGCTGAACTCCTTCCATGGCAAGAACATCCTTCCTCAGATAAGGTGACCAAAACTGCACACAATACTCAAGATGTAGTCTCACCAAGGCCCTGTACAACTGCAGCAAGACATCCTTGTTCCTGTACTCAAACCCTCTCGCTACGAAGGCCAACATAACATTTGCCTTCTTAGCCACCTGCTGCACCTGCATGCTTACCTTCAGCGACTGGTGCACAAGGACACCCAGGTCTTGTTGCACTTCCCCTTCTCCCAATCTATTGCCATTCAGATAATAATCTGCCTTCCTGTTTTTGCCACCAAAGTGGATAACCTCACATTTATCCACGTTATATTGCATCTGCCATGCTTTTGCCCAATCACCCAACCTATCCAAATCATCCTGGAGTTTCTCGGCATCCTCCTCACAGCACACACACCCAGCTTTGTGTCATCTGCAAATTTGGAGATATTTTATTGATGATGTTTTATTGAGGGATAAATATTGTTCAGGACACCAGGGAGAACTCCCCTACTCTTCTTCGAAATAGTGCCATGGGATCTTTTACATCCACCCGAGAAAGCAGCCACGGCCTTGTTTCAACATGTGTAAGAAGTCACACAACACCAGGTTATAGTCCAACAGTTTTATTTGAAATCACAAGCTTTCGGAGCGCTGCTCCTTCATCAGGTGAAGTGGAGAGATGCATAAAGACACAGCTTATATAGTCAGAGAATAATGCCAGATGATTACAGGTAATCTTTCTAACTGCCATTTATCACACCTCGGCAGAGAGATAATCACAGCGATCAAAGGTATGAATGGTGTCCAAACATTCACACGACAATGCAAAATCGTCAAGCAGAAACTGATAGCCAAGTTCCGCACTCATGAGGACAGCCTCAACCGGGATCTTGGGTTCATGTCACGCTACATGTAACCCCACCTGACGTAGGGTCACCCGGACTCGAGCTGTCATTGGCTTGTTCTCTCTACACAGATGCGGCCGGACCTGCTGTGATTTCCAGCAACAACAAAAAAAATGTTTCTTTGTCGGTTTTTTGTTTTTCGTGCAGACCCCAGCATCTGCAGCATTTGATCCCTCGTGACCCCACCTCATTGTTCTTTGATGTAGTGTTTTCCTGACTCACCTGTTTGGACACCATTCACACCTTTGATTGCTGTGATTATCTCTCAGCCGAGGTGTGATAAATGGCAGTTAGAAAGACTACCTGTAATCATCTGGCATTATTCTCTGACTATATAAGCTGTGTCTTTATGCATCTCTCCACTTCACCTGACGAAGGAGCAGCGCTCCGAAAGCTTGTGATTTCAAATAAAACTGTTGGACTATAACCTGGTGTTGTGTGACTTCTTACATTTGTCCACCCCAGTCCAACTCCGGCATCTCCACACCATTGTTTCAACATCTCATCTGAAAGACGGCTCCTCCAAAGGTTGCAGCGCCCTCTCTAGTACTGCACTAGAGTGTCAGCCTAGATTTTGTGCCCAGGTCTCATGGATTGGAACTTGAACCCACAACCTTCTGGCTCAAAGGCGAGAGTGCTACCCACTGAGCCACGGTTGATGCTACAGCTGCCTCCACGTGTGATGGTCATTATCTCATTGCTGCTTGTGGGATCTTGCTGTGCTCAAATTGGCTGCCGTGTTTCCTACATTAAAACAGCGACTACACTTCAAGAAGGTACTTCATTGGCTGTAAAGTGCTTTGGGACATCCTGAGTTCGTGAATGGTGCTACATAAATAAAATCGCCACTAAGCGAAGGAAGAGAAATGTTACGAGAAATGTCGAAGTTTGGAGCACAGAATGCTTTGCCACAGGGAATATTTTTTGACAGAAAAGTAGGCAAGTATTTGAAGCAGAGGAAGATTCAGGGCAATGGGGGAAAGAGCTGGGCAGTGGGATTATTTTTGGATTGGCCTACAAAGAACCAACATAGACCTGATGCGCCTAATGGCCTCCTTCTGTGCCTAATATTTCCATGGTTCAGCCTGTCCAAACTCTTTTCACATTGGGCCCTTACAGCTTGAAGGGAGAAGGGCCCAGAGATGTTGTTGGGGTAGAGTAGAGAGAACTTTATTCTGCATCCAGCTGGGAGTGCTTGATGCTGACACTGATAGAAAGAGTTCCTTTCACCAGCACTAACCCCCACCTTGATGAGCAACTGAATGACAGCAGGATGTCTTTTAAACGTTTGTCCGTTCACTAATGGTCTTGTCTAGTTGCAGTGTGTGTAATATTCAACATACTGGTTGTAAGGAAATCTCTTAAGCTCAGTTAAATGATTCCTCGTGATTCAGGCTCGAGCGTATTGTCCAAATGAAAGTTTATTACTCAGACACCAACAGTAGAATAACTATTGCCGATATACAATAGACTCTTACAACCTGGTTTCCTGCAGACCCGAGGTGATCATACTTGGCCTCCGTAGGTGTTGGACTCCCGACCATCCCGTGAGCTCTAACTCAAGAAGGCTGTTACCTGTTCTTTTGTTTCCCTCTTTTTACCCATCTGTCACATGTTCAAAAACCTTCCAGGCATCCTTAAAGTACCCTCCCACTTTAATGTGAGTCCTATCACATGATGCCCAGAATGTATATTGAAGCGAGGTTCCTTCTCGCCAAACCTCCAGACTTGACATAATAGCCAGATAGCAAAATATTGCAGATACTCCCACATGGCAGCTGTCTCCCATTCTGCCAGCACATTTCACATCTAATCGAGAGCCATCTTTTGTCTCCACTAGCCCTATCACCGTCTCGTCTCGTTTTAAATACCTCTTAATGTCTCTTCACTTCTCTTTTGTTCTCTCCCAGCCTGGCCTCTTAATCTATTTCATTTCCTGTGCTTTTCCAGTCTTGACAAAGGGTTTGACCCGAAACGTTGACTCTATTTTCTCTGCACGGATGTTGCCTGGCCTGCTGAGTTTTTCCAGCATTTTCTGTTGTTATTTGACATAATAGCCATCTTGATGGTTTAACTGTTAGTCAGTTTAACCTGACCTGTGGCCTTAACATTACAAAAGGAACGGAACACCTAGACAATCCCAGATAGTTAATGTGACACTGCTTGGGTGCTTCCATTGTTCTGGCCAATACCTGATACTCGCACCTCACATAGGGTGTAGCCAACATGCCTGCTAGTTCAAAAAGAAAATACTGCAGATGCTGGAAATCTGAAATAAAAACAGAAAATGCTGGAGATGCTCAGCAGGTCAGGCAGCATCTGTGAAGAGAGAAACAGAGTTAACGTTTCAGGTCGATAACCTTTCGTCAGAACTGGAAAAAAGCAGGAAATGGAACAGATTTTTAAGTTAGGGTAGGGGCTGGGAAATGGGGGAGGGAATGAAAGAACAAAAGGGAAGGTCTGTGATAGGATAGAAGGCAGGAGAGGTTAAGAGACATTAAGAGATATTCAAGGCAAAAGGAGATGGTAATGGGACAGGTTAAGAAACAAAGGATGGCTCTAGATGAAGTGTAAATTGCGCTGGCAGAATGAAAGACAGCTGCCATGTGGGAGAGAAGAACAGAAGGCACAAACAAAAAGTGTGGATAAAAAATATATATATGATAGGGGCTGAGGTTATGATGCCTGCTAGTTGCTACTTCCATTGTCCCGACTGATCTCTAATATTAGCATATCCTAATCGGACAATGGCCAAGAGAAATGATGGGACACCTGACACAGAAGCAAGTTCGAACACTGTGTAAGGGGTCGTTTTAACAAGCTTATGGTGTGCTAAATCAGTTTTGATTTTCGCACTACTCGTGAGCGGTTTCGAAGCGCTCCCCCCTCACGGTTCTAGACACTGGGCTTATTGCCAGACAACCTTTGTGTGTTGGCCCAACTCGTGACTCGGAAGACAAATGGTCAGATGAGACAGATTGAGTTTTAAATCAAAACGATCTTTATTTTTGAAAGAGAATGTACACAGAGAAAATGGCAAGAATAAATGCAGACGAAAAATAATGTTTCTCACAGAGGACTAAATTATACACTGAGAAAAATAACTTTAAAGCATATAAACAGTTCTAAAATAGCGATCAGCTAAAAGCGGGGGTGAGGGAAGCGCACGGACACATCGAGGGATAAATCACACTCCTGACTTACAAATACCCTTAACATTACAAACCCTCCCGTTACTGAATATACCTCAATTATGTCAGTTAGGTAGAGTTGGGCCTTTATGCTCACCAGAATTTCAAAACCCTTCTGGACCTTGATACTTCTTGTTATGTCTGGGATTTCCGATCTTCCTTATGGGACCGGCTCCTGGACCCTGCTACTTGGTGTCGTCCGGGACCTCCGACCTTCCTTATGGGACTGGCTCCTGGACTCGCTCTCCTGTACAAACTTTGGAAGTCCTCCGAAATCCTTGAGCCGTCTTCTGTTCCGCACGGTCCTCGAACTCCTGATGGTAACTGGACTTGGACTTTACGGTGTGAACCGCCTCCGGAGGAGTCTTCCTTACTCTGGTCGAATCTTAGACTGACTTGCTGACGATTTACCTGAACGGTTATACTCTTTTCTGGCCCTAATTTTGGCGCCAAATCAACCGTTTTCCTTTGTTAAGGTTGCTTTAACAAAAGCAAGCACATTAATTTTAACTGCTCGCAAATCGAACTAATGGGAATCCGTTTAGTGTCCCTCCGTTTGTGTGTGCTCAGTGGTTTCTGAGATCAGTTACCGCTCTGCCAGTGATTAGCGCACCTCCAGGTGCTAATAGTTTTGTTTACTGCTGTAACCACATTACAATATCAAAAACAGTAAGGTTCTGGATTCTTCTAATCGATGATGACTCAAACTGCTGTTAGGTACTGTGTGTGCGCCCTTTTGAACTGGGCCATGAGAACTGCCAACTCCATTCTGTGTTCTCACAATATGGCCACTTCAGGGGCCCTACCCGTATACTGTATTTCATGGAATTTTGCGAATCCTACACTGGTATGATTACTTTAACAATGTTGCATTATCATAGCATTCGGTCCAGCTCTTTGGTTGTAAATCTGCAGTGTTGCCTAAGTACATATCCAGATAGAACAGGATTAAAAAATGTTGTAAAATGACAGCACAAAGGCGGAAATGAAAACATCTAACCTCCATAACTTGCCGTCTCTCCAGTTTTTCATTGGCAATATGTCTGTATAAATAACACGCACACAGACCTCACAGTGAGAAGGTGGGTAGGTGGTATTGAGATCTAACAATAATGGAGAGGCTTGTTAGGCTAATGGTCTCTGTTGCTAAAAAAAAAATGATTTTTTTTTCTTGCTCCTTCAAGAGATTTCAAGAGACATTTGTCGGGATCTGGAACGCTCTGCCCGAAAAGGTGGTGGAAGCTGATTCCATAAATAATTTTAAAAGGGAGTTGGACAAGTACCTGAGGATGAGGAACTCACAGGGTTACGGACAAAAAGCGGGGAGGTGAGACTAAGCATGACTGCTCTTTCAAAGAGCCAGCATGGCTGCCTTCTGTGCTGTACGTTTCTCTGATTCTCTGATTTCTTAGGTGAGGGTATCGTGGCATATGGATCAAAGGTGCATAAATTGAGCTGAGGTACAGATCAACCATAACCTAACAGGCCCAAGGAGCTGAATGGCCTACTCCTTTCCTATGTTCTGCTGTTCTAAAATGGCATTTATTATACAGTGAAATTTATGGATGCGACACTGCAATTAACAAGATGTATTTGCTCGGGGCCCAGGGAGGAAGGAAACGGGCTCCTTCTGACATATTTGGGTGTCGCTTGCCGCCAGTGCTCCCGACCAAGGGCAGTTTTGCATTGCGGGCCTGTACGGATCATTCCCTGCCATTGAAGCAAATATCAGACTAAAACACGCTTCATTTAGATTAAGATTTGTGGGAAGCATAACAGTGCATCAAAGCAGTGATAAATAATAGTGCGTATAATTAATAATTTATCTGAAGACACTCCAATGCCTTATCATTTCCCCAACCCATTGATCATTAACTGGGTGTTACTCATCACAAATGTCTACTAAGCACTTTAGGCTGGAATGCCTACAGCAGACCTGCCATTGTGCAGGGGCATGGTTTGTAACCCTATTATATTAAGTTGATGCCACATCCATCTAGGTCTGCATAATAATAAAGAAAAATTGCATGTCGGTTCTTTAATAAATCTATATATTTTTAGAATTGTCTCACATAAGACTTCTGTATCAAAAGCTCGTCAACTCAATCTCTGTACACTCTTTGGTGAGGATTTGCAGAATTCTGGGGGAGTTTTCCGGACCCTCATAATATCCAGGATGTTACAGTCTAGCTAAACTTATTAAAAGTGCTATCTGGAGGATGGTAACATTCTCGGGTTGTTCCTTTCCTTTAGGGAAAGATAGTCTGGACCTTCAGACCCAATTAAGCGTCTTTAGGATTCAGCTGCCTCAAACTTTAGTTGAAAGTGAACGTCTGAGAAATACGCCTGATCCGGGGTAGCCCTAAAGGGGCTAGGACGAGTAAAAATCCCTTCTGTTGGCGACCAACGTGTGTGTTAATGAGTTGATACAGAACCCTATACTTATATTTCTATCTATATCCATCTCATAGATTGTTAAGTATAGAAGGAGTTTTTTACTGACAGTGGTACTAAGATCCAGATTTAAGTTTCTAGAGACGACACGTCCCTGATCAGGGCTTGTAGAACTTAAATCAGAACTCCCTCAATATACCATTGAGGTCTAGAAATTTCTTATAAAGTTCATATTAAATCCTAACCGAGGTTAGGTCCTGACGAAATGACTAACCCTGTCGGAATTGGCCAAGTCTTTTTATTAGGAAATTCAAACGATTGCTACCATCAAGTCATTTACAGTGATGGATCGTCAATGATGATTAAAAAAGGGACAATCCCAACAATCCTCAGCTGGGATGGGGATAGTAGTAGGGACTTTTTGAGATTCCTATTCTTTTTATCCAGAAGAATTACTGTCCATACCCCTTGGCCATAAGACAACGCAATAAGCTGAAGCCGCAGCACTACGGCATGCTTTAGAGAAGGCAGACCCTATTAAACCCACATTAATCTGTACAGATAGTGACTATTGTAAAAGAGGATATAACCAAGATCTAGTTTTCTGGGAACAAACAAGCTTTACCAATCATAAGGGTAAACCCATAAAACCTAAGTCGTTGTGGGAAGACATTCTCCGTTCGAGGATGGAGATACAGAATTGTCAGGTGATTCATGTAAACGGGCATACCACTGGGACAGTACACTGAAAACAGTCTTGCAGATGAACAAGCGAAATGTTCAGTCTGCATGACACCCCCTCGAGAGGGGCCTGCCAATATTAGTGTTATCACTAGGGCAGAACGGGCAGCTAATCAGGATGAGGAACTGATTCAGCTATTAGACACAACAAAATAGAATCCACCAGGATATCCATCAAAGTACTTTTATTCGGAAACCCCTACTGGCATTGTGCTAGTTAAGTTGCTCAAGGGGAACCGAGAGGTACCCCCGAGACACAAACGAGAACAGCTTGTAAAAGAAGCTCATGAGGGCATCGGTCAAGCGCATTGTGGTGCCAGAACACATTCTGCAAATTGACTCCCTTATATTGGTGGCTAGGCATGCTTAATGTAGTGTCCGAGTATCAATAATACATGGACTGCAGGAGAACAATAATAACAGGTATTTACTGAACAGAGGGTAACTTAAACTGAAGTACAGAAACCTGCTATGGCTTTATATACAGGTGTGGTCACTGCTGGTACTGCAGTATAAAATCAGTTCTCTCTTAAAGGTACATACACAACAATTCCTCCCCTTTTAGATAAACAGTACATAACATTCATTTAACAACTAAATAATAACTAATTACAATTACAATTTTCTCTGTACTATATACGTCAACTGAAATAATCATTTATAAGTTCAGTCTTTGAGGAGGCTTCCTGATCCTGACTGGATAGAGCCTTTCTCGAGTATCCTGTTCTTGCGGCGGAGTCGATTCTGGCTCATTGTCATTGGTTGGTTCGTCAGCTTCCAATACCACTGATTCTGATGTAGACGCAATCTGTACTTCGGGTTCATTACCAGGTGCACATGCTCGTGGTATGGGTTTGGCTTGTTCCTGTGACTCTAGAATCTGGTCAGCATGGCATCTCACGATGCTCTCTCCAACGTCCACTGTGTACATTAGTGGTCCCTGCTGTATGCATATCGTTCCTGGCTGCCATTTTTCTGTTCGGTAGTCGCGGGCCAAGACTGGTTGCCCTATCTTGAAGCTCCTGGTTGGCTTCTCATTGATGTGCTGGAATTGCTTATCCTCAACATCTCGTCTTATGTTTGGTTTGAGCAAATCCAGGCGACATCTTAGCCTTCGGTTGAAGAACATTATGGCTGGAGCTTGGTTGGTGACTGCATGTGTCGCATTCCGGTAAGCAAACAAGAAATTATCCACCTTGTGTTGTAGTGGTATGTCATCGTTATACATCGCCTTTATTGCCTTTTTAAAGGTCTGAACAAACCTCTCAGCCAATCCATTTGTGGCTGGATGATATGGGGCAGATGTGTAATGTTTCACCCCATTATTCCTCAGGAACCTCCGGAAATCCTCGGACACAAACTGTGGCCCATTGTCGGAGCAAATCTGTTCTGGCAAGCCATTCCTGGTGAAGATGGTCCGTAGGACTGCAATAGTTTTCTCCGTGGTGGTGGAGGACATTTTGATGACCTCTGGCCATTTCGAATGGGCATCCACGGCGATTAGAAACATTGAGCCCATAAATGGACCAGCAAAATCAATGTGTACCCGTTGCCATGGAGATGAGGGCCACTCCCATGGGTGTAGCGGGGCCTGTGGTGGACCATTTTGGACCTTCTGGCATTCTGTGCATCTCTTGGTCATATCCTCGATTTCTTTATCGATTCCCGGCCACCACACAAACGCCCTGGCTAGGCTCTTCATTTTTACCCCTCCCAGATGACCCTCATGAAGCTCATTGAGCACTCTATCTCTCAACTTGGGTGGAATTACCACTCGGGATCCACACATCAAGGCCCCCCGGCACACTGACAGCTGTTCTCTCCTTGGCAAGAATGCTGGCAACAGTGAGTCGCCATGTGCTGGCCATCCCTTCACCGTCAAATCATAGACCCGAGAGAGTGTCGGGTCATTTCGGGTTTCCTTCTCTATACTTGAGTTTGTAACAGGTAGACATTCGACTATGGCCGAATGGAGTATCTCAACAGGGTCCACTGCAGGTGCTTCCTCCACCATAGGCAACGGTAGGCGTGACAGCCCATCAGCATTTCCATGCTGTTTCGTACCCTTGTACTCTATGTCGTACTGATGTGCCCCTAGAAAAAGTGACCATCTTTGCAGCCGTTGCGCCGTCATCACCGGAACGCCCTTCTTTGGGTTAAAAATGGAGACCAGGGGCTGATGATCAGTCAGTAGGGTGAATTTCTGCCCGTGCAGATAGTGATTGAACTTCTTCACCCCCCACACCAGGCTGAGGGCCTCCCTGTCAATCTGGGCGTAGTTACGCTCGGCTGAGGTTAACGAGCGCGACGCAAAGGCTATTGGCCTCTCTGAACCGTCAAGGAATTTGTGTGACAGCACCGCTCCAATGCCGTAGGGAGACACATCACATGCCAACCGAATCGGTAGTGTTGGATTGTCGTGGGCCAATACTTCTTTTGAAGTGATTAAGCATTTACATTTCTGAAAGGCACGCTTACACTCATCACTCCATTTCCATGTTACTCCAGTTTGCAGCAGGACGTTCAGTGGGTGCAGAATTGTAGATAAATTCGGCAATAACTTATGGTAATAGTTCACCAACCCGAGAAACGACCTCAGTTGCGACACATTTTCCGGTGCTGGAGCCTTGACTACAGCCTCAATCTTGTCTGGGGACTTATGCAACCCTTCCTCATCAATCATGTGGCCAGAATACGAGATTTGTCTCCTGAAGAACTCGCATTTGGGGCGGTTGGCTCGTAGCCCATATTCTTGTAATCTAGTGAGCACCTGCTCCAGGTTGGCAAGGTGTTCACTGTCATTTTCGCCCGTAACCAGGATGTCGTCCAAATAACACTGTGTCCCCGGGATCCCTTGCAGGACTTGTTCCATCGCCCTCTGCCAAATAGCCGGGGCTGATGCTACCCCGAATACCAGTCGGTTGTACTGGTAAAGACCTTTGTGAGTGTTTATCGTGAGGTATTTCCTAGATGCTTCTTCCACCTCCATTTGTAGATACGCTTGGGCCAGATCAATCTTCGTAAAGCGTTTCCCTCCAGATAGTGAGGCAAAAATATCTTCTATCCGTGGAAGTGGATATTGTACTGTATGCAGGACTGGGTTCACAGTTACCTTGAAGTCCCCACAGATGCGAACCTTCTTCGGCTCCCCGGGCGTGCTGCTCAATGATTTCTTCATTACAGGAACAATGGGTGTGGCCCACTCGCTCCAGTCCACCTTGGACAACACACCCGAACGCTCCAGACTCTCCAGCTCTGCTTCAATGGCTGGGCGGATCGCGTACGGTACCGGCCTGGCCTTAAAACATTTTGGGTTTGCATTATCTTCGATTTTTATCATTGCCGTTACTCCTTTTAGAGTCCCAAGTCCTTGTTGGAACACCTCTTTCGCGTCAGTTAGAATTTTTGACAGTCATCCAGGTGTGACGTCATCATCCTTTTTGTCAGTCACAGTTAGCGCCTGAATGGAATGCCAATCCAATTGTACTTTTCTGATCCATTCACGTCCCAATAATGGTGGTCCTCCATCTTGTAGTATATATAGATACATTTTCTGTGTTTCCTTGCCGTTGTATTTAACTGGCACCCTTATTTTTCCTCTGGGGTAGACTTTTTGCCCCGTGTATGTCTTCAATACAATGGACGTGTCCTTCAAGGGTATGTGTGAGAATAGCCGCTCATAGTCTCATCAATTCATGACAGTTAGGGCTGATCCTGTGTCCAATTCCATCTTTTCTTGGGACCCTGCTATCATGAGGGTGACCTAAATGGTTCGGTGATCCTCCTTTGCGATCACGTTGTGTAACTTTAGACAACTTAGTCTCCTGCTCCCGGAGTCATTATCACTCTCCTGATCTTCCGAACTGCTGTCTGTCATTTTTTTTACTTTCTTGTACTTTTCCTTTGTAGTTCTTTTCGTGTTGGTTTTCTTTCCCGACCTGCAGACTCTTGCTATGTGTCCCATTTTCCCACATTGCCTGCATACTTTGTCCTTAACCAGCAGTCCTTCTGATCATGGGTTGTTCTGCCGCAGCGATAGCACTTTTCTGCTCCATATGCCATTTCGTTAGCGCTTCTTGTTGTTTCTGTTGTATTTCCGCAGCTCCCCGTGCTGCTGCTTCGCAGGATACTGCCACGCTGTAAGCCTGTTCTAGCGTCAGGTCCTTTTCCGAAAGTAGTCGTTTCTGGGTTCCTTCACTCTGGAGCCCGCAGACAAACTTATCCCTTAAGGTGTCTGCCAGTCCTGCTCCGAACTGGTAGTGCTTCGATAACTTGCGTAATTCCATAAGATAGTCAGCATTGCTCTCATCCTTGTGCTGGTTTCTTTTATGGAACTTGAATATTTCTGCTATCAGCAGCGGGTTAGGGTTTAGGTGTTCCTGTAAGATATTAACAATCTCTTCAAAACTTTTCTCCATTGGTTTAGCTGGGGTAATTAAATTCCGCAATAGGCCGTACGTTCTCGCGCCCATCAAATTAATAATACCGCCGCCTTCTTTCCATCGGCCACCTCATTTGCCTTGCAGTACACTTTAATTCTTTCCACATATGTGGTTCAGTCTTCTACCTCGTTGTCGAAAGCAGTGATACTGCCACTCTTCGGCATCTTGGGTGGTTTAAAATGGCGCCTCCCGCGCTTTTTCTTCTTCCCCAATGGAATAAAATGGCGCCTCCCGCGCTTTTCCTTCTTCCCCAATGGAATAAAATGGCGCCTCCCGCGCTTTTCCTTCTTCCTCTTGCTGCCACGCTGCTCCTAGCATTCTACAGGGTAATGGCGGCGACCCGCGCCTTCGGCGCGTCTCACTTTTCCTTCCCCTCGTTTTATTTTCTCTACGCTGCCCAGTTCTTGAGCACCGACCGCGCCCTGTGCGCTCCACCTTCTCTCTCTCTTTTCCTCCCGACGAGGCTGCACGGCCCCTTTTGCAGAGCCGCTCGATCGAGCTCGAGCCCGCCGCAGTCCGGAAGGGTCAGCGCACTACCTGCTACCAGCACGATTTGCTGGAACACCTTGACTGGGGAGCCAAGCCCAGCTCTCCACAGCCTCCCCTGCAATTCTCCGAACTCCGATGGATCCCTGGGCGGTTGCCCGCGATCGACGCCCGTTGCTCTGACTTCGACCTCCAAGAAGCTTCTTTTCAGGGAAAGATCCCCGTGAGGTGATGCAGTACTGCAGGTGAGTTTGAACCTGCTCGTCGCCACTGTAGTGTCCGAGTATCAATAATACACAGACTGCAGGAGAACAATAATAACAGTTATTTACTGAACAGAAGGTAAGCTTAAACTGAAGTACAGAAGCCTGCCATGGCTTTATATACAGGTGTGGTCACTGCCGGTACTGCAGTATAAAATCAGTTCTCTCTTAAAGGTACATACACAACACTTAAGGCCTGTAAAACATACGTGGCAAATTGTGAGCCATGCAATTTAGCCAATAAGTCATCACTAATTAAGCCACCACCATTGGCTCCTGTGAAAGCTGATGAACCAATGGGAAAATTCTTTATTGACTTCATTGGAACACTTCCCCTGTCTTTGGGATACAGACATGTTCTCGTTTGTGTAAATGGATGCACTTCCTTCTACTGGCTGGTCCCCACAAAATCTGTTTCGGAAAATGCACTCGCCAATGCTATTACTTACATAATTACTGTAGCTGGTGCACCCAAAATCTTACACTCTGATCAAGGCGGAGCCTTTATCTCCAAGGTCTTCAAAGACTACTGCGAACAAAGGGGGATTGGGTTAGAGCACAGCACGCCACGTCATCCGCAATCAGCGGGGCTGGTGGAATGTAAAAACCAGGAAGTAAAAAAGCTGTTGGTCAAACTGTTGAGAATCAGGGGAAATAAGTGGACCACCATCATTCCGGAGGTGCAGCTATCACTTAATAATGTGACTGCATCTGCATCAGGGGCAGTGTCCCCTAAAACTCCATATTATCTAATGTATGATGTTGAGATGCATATACCGCTTACCCATGGTTCTTTTATTGCCTCTACACTCTCCAATTCCTTGACCCGACAGCAACGGTTAGATTTTAAAAAAGAAGCAACAGAGGAGATACATCAAATTGATCAGAGGATAAGGGAGACAAATAAGCAGAAAAAATTGACAAAGCATGGCAACCCCTAGCAGGAGAATGGGTACAGGAAAAGAAGTTCGAGCAAAAACCTGGTTTAAGACCGAAGTGGAAAAAACCTGTTCAAATACGTTCTGTTATTAACAAAAAAACTGTTAAAATACATATTAATCTGCCAAATGTCAAGCACATTTTTAAAACTGTCTCCATAGACAATCTAAAAAGATGTCCTGCGGGATACCGAAATGGAGGAACAATACAAGGTGCAGTCGTACAGTGTCTTTCAAGACCCAGCTTGGAGCACGACACAGGAAATGGATGCGATTGAACTACTGACGATGGTCAGCCAGACAGTGTCGTCGACTCCTCCACATGATGCTTGGCAATGCCTCAGGAATTGGATTCGCAAAAAGCCACAACCAAAACAAATAAAGATCAACGAGTTACTTCAACGAAGGAGGAAAACACTGCAGATGGAGAAGAAACCAACTGAGCTTCTGGCAAGGCCTTTACGAAAACAAGAATCTGTCCTCATGCTGGATCAATGGAACAGCGTGTCAAGCTACAGCCAGCTCCAAATGACATCTCCTTGACTCGTATGAATAACTCACCTCTACAGAACGTACATCTGTCAATTGGACATTCTAATTACATGTTGCTTCGCTAATTGCATGACAATGTACCTATCATTCTTTTAATTTGTGTTCAATTTAAAATAAGGCAAAACATTATCCTGGGATGACTTAAATGAATTTTCATGTAGCACATGATTGGGCTCTTGTGAATCTCATGAAATTAATGTACTATTGTAACCTTATTTGAAACATTGACAAAACTCTGCCCTGGATGCTCAAACTCATATTTTGGTCAAGAGGGGGGTGTGAAGGAATAAGCCATATAACCTATTCAGAAAAATACACTATCTTATGAAAGAATTCTGGCCTTATTATAACATGACAAACTGGTTTGGAAATTTAGAAACCTAACTGTGAAATAGCTATGAAAGCATTCTGGCTATTGAGATAAGATAAGTTGTTGACACTGAATCAATAACCTTATTGTAACAGAAGGTAAATCGCCCCGACAAGCTGACCTTTTGGGAACAAAACAATGGATCACCCTGGAAAAGGTGTTCTAATTTAAACTTTGTAAAGATGGCACATAAGATAAGGAACAACTGTCCTCGTAACGATGACATAAAGTAAGGAACACCTGCCATCACACCGTTTTTATATGGTAAACTCAGAATACCTGGAGATGAGACAAGATTCTGTAATGCTACCAGCTGATGTGGCAGTAAGAATTGCAGAGGTCGGCAGAAAGATGACTAGGGATAATTAACTTGCATCAGCAGAAATCCTTAAAGGAAACACCACTGGAAAAGCTTATAAATATTGAACTCTCAAATGGAATATCAGACTCACTTTAATCGGCCAAAGCGATTCTCGGCTGCAGAGGCAGCTCTGTAGTCTACCACTCTTTGTACCTCGGGGATCAAAGGTATTTGATATTGATGGATATTCTGTATAGAGAACTTTAAGAACTGTAATACTGTAGTGAAGTTAAGATCTAAAAGTAAGATTCTCTCTGCTAAAAAGATAGTATGTTTTCTCTTTTAAGAACTGTTAAAGTTGCAATTCACTGATTCATCAACTGTAAATTGCATGTTGGTTCTTTAATAAATCTATATATTTTTAGAATGGTCTCACATAAGACTTCAGTATCAAAAACTCACAAACTCAATCTCTGTATACTCTTTGGTGAGGAGTTGCAGAATTCTAAGGGAGCTTTCCAGACCCTCATAATATCCGGGACATTACAGTCTAGCTAAACTTATTAAAAGCGCTATCTGGAGGTCGGTAACATTCTCGGGTTATTCCTTTCCTTTAGGCAGAGAGAGCCCAGACCTTTAGACCCAATTAAACATCTTTAGGATTCGGCTACCTCAAACTTTAGTTGAAAGTGAACGTCTGAGAAATACGCCTGATCCGGGGTAGCCCTTAAGGGGCTAGGACTAGTAATTACCCTTTCAAGCTTCAGTGTGGTATGTGCTTAATTTGTTTTATCTCCAATCAGCTCAGTGAGAGAGATGAACTTAAGAACATAAGAAATAAGAGCAGGAGTTGGCCAGATGGCCCCTCGAGTCTGCTCCGCCATTCAATAAGATCATGGCTGATCATTGACCTCAACTCCACTTTCCCGCCCAATCTCCATATCCCTTGATTCCCCTAGAGTCCAAAAATCTATTTCAGCCTTGAATATTTTCAACGACTCAGCATTCACAGCCCTCTGGGGCAGAGAATTCCAAAGATTCACAGCCCTCTGAGTCAAGAAATTCCTCCTAATCTCAGTCTTAAATGGCCTACCCCTTATCCTGAGACTATGCCCCCTAGTTCTAGACACTCCAGACAGGGGGAAAGAACCTCTCAGCATCTACCCTGTCAATCTCCTTCAGAATCTTGTATATTTCAAGGTTCAGATTGAGAGTTCGGGTCTGCAGAGTTGATTTCTATCTGATTTTATACTGGTGTCAGTGTGATGTATGTGTCATCAGTTCCTGAAGCACGGTTCTTGAACAGCTGGGGCAACCTCAATACAAACCTCCAGGATTCACTAAGGTTGGTGAGCAGGAAGGCCCTTTATTTAAACCAGGCCAGTATTGGTTCAGTGGGTAGCACTCCTGCCTTTAAGTCAGTAGGGAAGTGGGGTCAAGTCCCACTCCAGAATTGGAGCACATCAATTAGGCTGACATTCCAGTGCAGCACTGAGGGAGTGCTGCACTGTCAGAGGTGCCATTCTTTGGATGTGATGTTAAACTGAGGCCCCTTCTGTCCTCGCAGGTAAAAAGGAAAGACTTACATTTATATAGCGCCGTTCATGACCGCCGGACGTCTCAAAGCGATTTACAGCCAATGAAGTACTTTTTTGGAGTGTAGTCACTGTTGTAATGTGGGAAATGTAATGTGATGAATGTAATAGGGGGAAAAATTCAGTTGGTTTGCACCTCCCGTTAACGCCTTAAGAGGCATACACTCCCTCTGGGGAGAAGGCCCCCGAGCTCCTCTACCCACAAGCTGCAGCTTGCTGGGTCCTGGAGCTTCACCCTCATCAGTGTAAGATTTGCAAAATTTGTGCATCTCCCCGAAGATTATTATTAATAAAGGGACCCTGCGTGGACATTTTAAATTAAACAGGGTACCCAAGATGGCGTCCGTGCCTCATGGCAGAAAGCCTGCGAGATTCCAAAATGGATTCTGCAGCACAACAGCCAGGGAGAAATTGAAACTCAGACTGCAGGCTTTCTGTGAAAAGAACTTTGTATGTTGGAATCCAGACAGAAACTGTGAATTTTGTATTAGGCCGAATTGGAGACAGATCCAAATTCAATGAGGCCTACAGTTAAGGCCATCAAACAGTCTGCATACATAATCGGAAACAGATTTAACACATCCATCGAGGCTGGACAAGCCCATCAAGGACTTTAAGGACAATACAAGTCAATTATCGGGCCGGTAGATGCAATTACCGGCCATCTAAAAACCGCCAGCATAGATTGCTACCATTGTTTTAACTAGCCCGCCAAAATTAAAACAAAGAACTAACCTGATTTGGCGCGCAGATAAGGGTTTTCAATGAAAGTATAATTGAAGGCCCTGGGTAGCAATCGGTACTCTTGGAAGAAGGCTGCTCGAACTCCTGCTCTGCCGCTGTGCTAGTGCTGCCGCTCCCCCGGCTCTTCGGCCCCTTGCCCTCGTGGCTGCTGCTCTTCCCCCGTCCCGTGCTTACCCCCTGGCCTTTGCCCGTGCTTTTCCCATTCCATCTGGATTCGCCCTGGCACCGGGTCGGGTGAACACGGGCAATTCAGGCCAGGAGAAGCGGGATGCGACGAGGGGAGGAGGGAAGACCACTGGGAGGAAGGCCAACTGAGGGTAGGCTTCGAATCATCGGGCCTTCAGCCTCAGCTTACCTGCGACTATCTTCGTGCAATCTCAAGCTGCCGACGAAAGGACCATCCCTGCAAGGTAAAGTACCCAAGCAGAGACTTTAACTTTGGGGTACTCGAACCTGGACAATGCCCTTGCAGTGCTCGGAGTCCACGTGACGACGGCAGGCTCCAGAGAGCACCAAGAGTGAACCCCAAACCCAACCGCTGTTTTGAGTCTGACAAACCCTTTTTGATTGGTGAGCATGAATTCTGACCCCTCATAGCTTAATCTAGTTAGGTATAGGGGGTGGGATAAGGATAAGGGGATTGTTAAGATAGCTGTTTTCCCTCAATGTGCCGTGTGTTCCCCATTTCCCTGTATAAGTATATAAGTATAGTACTATTATGACTCTCTTGTAATTTTTGCCTGTAAAAGTGTGCACTAGTGATTTTTCCATGAGATTGTATCAAGTTTTCCTCTTCAATAAAATCTTGGTTTTGTTTGCATCCAACCACCTGTCTACTCGAGTCTTCTCTGTACCGCCGCCTTGTACCGAGCGATTCGAACCGCTCAAGGGAGGTAGTCAGAGGCAAGCTGACTGACCCAAACACGCCTGTGCACAAAACCCCCTACATCAGACCCTTCCCTCCTGCTCCCCTCCAGGGAAGGCGTGTGTGATGAAATATTCCATTCATCACTCATCAGTATTTCTCTGCCTGTGACTGTGGTTGGTTTCAGTTTAATTTCCATTGTATTGTACTGTGTGTAGGGCTCCGCCCATACCTGGCTCCTATGTAAGCGGGCCCAGCCTGCAGCACATCCAGTACGGCAGACCTCTGGATGGAAGATACATTATCCTCTGTGTGTTACCTTCTAAATCAATAAAAGCCTTGTTTTGTTTCGCTAACATCAAGTCTCGGATTTATTGAGGCACATCAGCGTGTTCCCAGTGTGGGCATGGGCTTCCTCGGGAGAGGGTGGCGCTGATACGCCGGCTTCCTCTTCCTCCTCGCCTGCAGCTTCACTCCCACTGGCAGCTTGAGGGCCCGTCTCCTCAGCTGGTAAATCACCATCTGAAAGCAGAGAGGTACAAGAGTGGCTTTAGCGTGAGGACAGGGTGGCAGTAAGGGAGGAATGAGTGCAGCGATTTAGTAAGTTGGATTGAAAGTGTCAAAGGCTGGTGTTCTGAGGGACAAGTGGAAGGAGAGAGGACAAAAAGTTGATGACCTTACCATTGTTGTCCAGAACGGGGTCGGCGTCTCCAGTGGCGACAGGACTAATCACCCGGCTTGCCACAATCCTGTGGACGCGCTCCTCAAGATCGCTGAGGGGTTGCAGCTGAGGCCACCCTCCACCCATCCGTTGCTGCTGTCTCCTATTATGAGATAGCTTGGCCTGCAAGAAAAAGGACGACGTCTGAGTAAATATACAGCCATGGTCTTGCCTGATGTGCCTCCCATGGGTGAATAGCCCTTACTGTATACAGCCATGGTCTTGCCTGATGTGCCTCCCATAGTTGAATAGCACTTACTGTATCCAGCCATGATCTTGCCTGATGTGCCTCCCATAGGTGAATAGCCCTAACTGTATGTAAAGTGTGGAATGTGCATGTGTGTTTCATAAGAGGGCCATAGGTGTTGGATGATTGTTGGGCATTGGGGTTTTAAGACCCTCTGGCCATAGAGTGAGGTTGAGAGGGAGGGATGGAGAGGTATTGGAAAAAAGCCACTCACCCTGATGACCCGAGTGAGGTTGTTGAACTTTTTTCTACTTTGTATATGGGTCCTGGGCACCATGCTCCTGGAGGAGACGCTCTGTGGAACCTCCCTCCACACTCTTCTGTAATCGCGCGGCAAAGGCCTCCTGCCACTCTCTGGGCACAGTATTGATCTTCTACGCTCCACCACGCCAACCAGAGCCTCCAAGGCCCACTCGCTGAAGCGCTGTGCTCGCTCCCTGGCCCTCTCCATAGTCCTTGGTTGCAAGATTTAGGCACAAGTCTCTCCAGGCCGAGATTCAAGGCTTCAATGAGCAGGGTGTGGCTGGAAAGCAAGATCGATCCTCCCCTTTAAGAACTGTCCGGCGCCAGTGTGTCTGTGTTCCATGGCTAACTGACAGCACCTGCGCTGCGCCCGCGCTCTGAGTTAGCGCCTCGCTCCTCGGCCTTTGCACCTTTGCAAGATTTGCAAAATTTCTGCATTTCCCCGAAGGCTGTTATTAATAACCGGAACCCTGCGTAGACATTTTAAATTAAAAAGGGTACCCAAGATGGCGTCCGTGCCTCGTGGCAGAAAGCCTGTGGGATTCCAAAATGGATGCTGCAACGCAGACAGCTTGGGAGGAATCGAAACCAAAGCTGCAGGTTTTCTGTGACGAGAAGCTTTGTATTTTGGAACCAGGCAGGACTCTGAATTATGCATTAGACCGAATTGGAGACAAAATCTAAATTCAGTTTAGGCCTATAGTTAAGGCCATCAAACAGTCTGCATATATTATCGGAAACAGATTAACACAGCCATCGAGGCTGGACAAGCCCATCAAGGAACTTTCAGGACAATACAAGTCAATTATCGGGCCGGTAGACATGATTACCGGCCATCTAAAAACCAGTTAGTATGAATTGCTACCATTATTTTAAACTAGCCCGCCGAAATTAAAACAAAGAACTAACCTGATTTGGCGCGCAGATAAGGGTTTTCGACGAATGTATAATTGAAGGCCCCGGGTAGCAATCGCTCTCTTCTCTTCTCTTCTCCCTCTGCCCGCCCTCGTGGCTGCCACTCTTTCCCCGTCCCGCGCTTACCCCCCCTGGCCTTTGCCCGTGCCTTTTGTCACTCCATCGCCCCGGCATTGCATCGGGCGGACACGGACAATTCAGGCCAGGCGAGGCGGGACGCGATGAGGGGAGGAGGGAAGACCAACTGAGGAAGACCAACTGAGGAGATGAACTGAGGGTAGGCTTCGAATCATCGGGCCTTCAGCCTCAGCCAACCTGCGACTATCTTCATGCAAACTCAAGCTGTCAGCTGAAGAAGAAGAATCATCCCTGCAAGGTAAAGTACCCAAGCAGAGACTTTAACTTTGGGGTACTCGAACCTGGACAACGCCCTTGCAGCGCCCGGAGACCACGTGACGACGGCAGGCTCCAGAGAGCACCAAGAGCGAACCCCGAACCCCACTGCTGTTTTGAGTCTAACAAACCCTTTTGATTGGTGAGCATGAAGTTCTGACCCCTCATAGCTTGATCTAGCTAGGTATAGCGGGTGGGATAAGGATAAGGGGATTGTTAAGATCGTTGTTTTCCCTCGATGTTCCGTGTGTTCCCCATTCCCTGTATAAGTATAGTTATTATTATTCTTTTGTATTTTGCCTGTAGAAGTGTACACTAGTAATTTTTCCATAAGGTTGTATCAAGTTTTCCTCTTCAATAAAATCTTGGTTTGTTTGCATCCAACCACCTGTCTACTTGAGTCTTCTCTGTACCGCCGCCTTGTACCTAAGTCTGGTGTCTAGAACCCAGGGGCGTGGGAGCGATTCGAACCGCTCACAAAACAGTCAGGGGCATAACTGGCTGGGCGCACGTATGCGCCACACAACACCACCACCCGCCACCCCCTACACCTTAAGAGAGGTGTGTAGCGCCTGATTTAACGCTCCAATCACCTCCAAGGACGATAAAAGCCAAGTTTGCCGTCGGAGGCGATAATTAGCGCCAGGCGCTAAACTTTGCGCACGGCCGATAATCGCGCCCCAAACGGGCGATACTGAATTTTTCCCCCATAGACTTCATGGCACTATTTGAAGAAGAGCAGGGGAGTTCTCCCAGTATTCTGGCCAACAGTCATCCCTCAACCAATAAGTAAAACCGAAGATCTGGCCATTTATTTCGTTGATTGTGGGAGCTTGCTGTGCGCAAATTGGCTACCGCGTTTCCTATATTACAACAGTGACTACACTTCAAAAAGTACTTCATTGGTTGTGAAATGCTTTGGGACGTGCTGAGGTCATGAAAGACGCAATGCTAGTTCCTTCCCTTACTGAATCCAAAACATTTCCATTGGGATTGCTGCTGTCTGGGCAAGAGTCACACATTGAGACCCAATAATGCAACTACCCCACTGGGACAGGCATAAAATTAGCTTCAGTATTGGTGCGCATGCTTGGAATTTGTGTTACAGCATCAGCTTTGTTCAGTTGGCAATACTCTGACCTCTGAGTCCTAAGGTTGTGGGGTCAAGCTCCACTCCAGGATCTGAGCATAAAACCAGGGCTGACAGTTGAGGGAGTGCTGCATTGTCAGAGGTGTCATCTTTCTCATGAGACGTTAAACCAGAATCCTGCCCACCTGTTCAGGAGGATGTAAAAGATCCCATGACACTATTCAGAGAAGAGCAGGGAGCTTCCTGGTGTCCTGGCCAACTTGCTTCCTCAATTAATATCACCGAAATCAGATTAACTGGTCATTCCTCTCGATTGCCTACAGTGACTGTGCTTCAAAACTAATTCACTGGCTGGGAATCCCTTTGGGACATCCAGAGAGCATATACTTGCCATAGAGGGAGTGCAACGAAGGTTCACCAGACTGGTTCCTGGGATGGGGGGGATTGCCCTATGAGGAGAGATTGAGTAGACTAGGCCTATATTCTCTGGAGTTTAGAAGAATGAGAGGTGATCTCATTGAAACATACAAAATTCTTACAGGGCTTGACAGGGTAGATGTAGGGAGGATGTTTCTCCTGGCTGGGGAGTCTAGAACCAGGGGTCACAGTCTCAGAATAAGAGGTCGGCCATTTAGGACTGAGATGAGGAGAAATTTCTTCACTCAGAGGGTGGTGAATCTTTGGAATTCTCTACCCCAGAGGGCTATGGAGGCTCAGTCATGGAGTATATTCAAGACAGAGATCGATAGATTTTTGAATATTAAGGGAATCAAGGGATATGGGGATCGGGCAGGAAAATGGAGATGAAATAGAAGATCAGCCATGATCTTATTGAATGGCGGAGCAGGCTCGAGGGGCCAAATGGCCGACTTCTGCTTCTTTTTCTTATGTTCTTGTGTTTTTTTTAAAATTCATTCTCTGGAAACGGTTGTTGCTGGCAAGGCCAGCATTTATTGCCCATCCCTAGTTGCCCTTGAGAAGGTGGTGGTGGGCCTCCTTCTTGAAGCACTGCAGTCCATGTGGTGAAGGTGCTGTCATGTAGGGAAGGTAAATCTGGAATAAAGAGCTGGCATCAGTAAAAGTGAGCATGAAGCTGTTGGATTGTCGTTAAAAACCCAACTGGTTCACTGATGTCATTTAATGAAGGAAACCAACCGTCATTGTCCGGTCTGGCCTATACGTGACTCCAGTTTCACACCAACGTGGTTGATTCTTAACTGCCCTCTGAAGTGGCCTAGCAAGCCGCTCAGTTATATCAAACCGCTATATAAATGCAAGTTCTTTCTTACAATATAAATAGGTTGAATTAAGAGCTCAGAACACCGTGCAAACATTTCCACATGAAGTAGTGTGACCTAAATGTGCCATGACACATTACTGAGCTGAAGGCACATCTTCTCAAGTTTGCACAGCAGATTGATGTGTTTTCAACACAGTTAACAGGTTTTATTAAGTATATGCCATGCTGAATTGGCAGAAGTGTGCAGATTTAACAGAACGGGAGAGGGGTGACTCCTCCTTGAAAACATCTGTGACCGTTCACAGACATTTTACACTGATGCTAAGACATTGGGAGAATAGTACTCAGGCCATGCTCGTTTTACATTCAAGTGCTGCGTTCTCATTTTGCAAGAAAGACTTGCATCTATATAGCACCTTTCACGACCACCGGGCATCCCAAAGAGCTTTACAGCCAATGAAATGCTTTTTGAAGGGTAGTCACTGTTGTAATATAGGAAATGCAGCAGCCAGTTTGCACACAGCAAGCTCCAATAAACAGCAATGTGATAATGACCAGATAATCTGTTTTAGTGATGTTGATTGAGGATAAATATTGGCCCAGGACACTGGGGATAACTCCCCTGCTCTTCTTCCAAATAGTGCCATGGGATCTTTTACGTCCACCTGAGAGGGCAGACGGGGACCTCGGTTTAATGTCTCATCTGAAAGCCGACACCTCCGACAGTGCAGCACTCCCTCAGCACTGCACTGGAGTGTCAGCCTAGATTCTGTGCTCAAGCCTCTGGAGTGGGACTGTGAACCCACAATCTTCAGACTCAGAGGCGAGGGTGCTACCAACTGAGCCATTGGCTGACACAGAGTCAAAGAACAGCACAATGAGACTCATCTCTATTTTCGTTACCAGTTTTGCAGTCTCAGCGTTTTAGTCTCCCTCCTCACCCGCCTGTCGAGAAACCCACGGGATCGGGTGTGTAACATTTGCATGTTGAATTGTCATTGGCCCGCAGGCATCTGTAAGGAATACCTATTATACTCACATGTGATCACATGCTGAGTTGTCATTGGCCTGCAGGCACCTGTAAGGACTGGTATAGTTTTGGAAGGCCCAGGGTCCTAACTCCATCTTTTCCCCATGGTGCTGTATGAAAGTTTACAGACCTGATGCTTCATAAAAGAGTTTAAACTGTAATACTCCGTTGTCCTGCAATTTATTAGTTTTGTACAAAGTGTGCAAAACAAGAGATGGTGTCAGAACAGGGATTTGAAATGGACATCGTTGGAGCTCCCTTACCTCAAATGGATTGGGAATCTTTGAACTTACCTAGAGAATGGTGCAAGTTCAAGCAACATGTGGAGTTAATGTTCTCAGGTCCGTTGAAAAGCAAAGGGGAGGAAGAAAGATGCAACTACCTACTCCTGTGGATCGGAGAAAAAGGGAGAGACATTTTTAACACATGGTCTCTCACCGTGGACGAAGCAAAGGTACTGAAAAGTTATTTTGACCATTTTGAATCATATGTGATGCCCAAGACAAATACGATATTCGCTAGGTACAAGTTTCAGGAGAAAGTACAAGGAGCTCGTGAGTTGTTTGAACAGCTCGTGACTGAGTTAAGACTGCTGGTAAAAGACTGTGAATATGTAGAAAATAAAGATGAGATGGTCAGAGACCGCATCGTGTTTGGAATACATTCAGCTAAAGTGAGAGAGAAGCTTTTGGATGTTGGGTCCGGGCTAACGCTGGACAAAGCTATGGACATAGCTAGATCGCACGAGATAGCCCAAGCACAGTTGAAAACCATAACCGGTGCCACGAGCAGCTCGAGTAACCAGACAGTGCACGCAGTTAATAGACACACACCAAAGAACACCGCCCAGAGAGCATGTTTCAGAACAGAAAGAACAGGGAGAGGTCTAAAAATGAGTGACGGAGACATAAAACACTTCAAAATCTGTGGATATTGTGGAAACAAGATGCATGGAGAAAAGGAGCAATGCCCCGCCAAAGGAAGGCAATGTGCTAAAGTGGTAAACGGAACCACTTTGCTAAAGTTTGCAAGACTGTTTTCGGAAGAGCAGTACACACAGTGAGTGACAGCCAAATGCCAGATAGAGAGCCAAATGCAGAGGAACTGTTTATTGATTCTGTATCACAGAAACAACAGATTTCAGAGACTGAGCAAGCCTATGCCGATATTGAGATAGGAAAACAGGGCAAAGAGCTTAAGTTTAAACTAGACACTGGATCTCAGGTTAATGTAATTCCTCTGAGTGAGTATCACAGCTTGAAGGATGAGTGTGAGCTACAGCCCACCTCACGCAGACTGACCAGCTATGGGGGTGAGCAGCTCATTGTAAAAGGCACATGCGTGATGAAATGCAAGTACAAAGAAAGCGAAATGATGTTGGACTTTTACATTGTTGTCACTCAAGCACCTCCAGTGCTAGGTCTAAAGGCATGTTTAGACATGGACCTCATCAAGCTAGTGCTATCATTGACAGCACCAGTTGAGAAGCAGACAGTCATGGAGGAGTTTGCTGACGTTTTCAAAGGAATCGGACTATTCCCAGGTGAATGCACTATTCACCTTGACCCAGCAGCAACCCCTGTGGTTTGCCCACTGAGAAGGATACCCCTTGCTCTACGTAGTCACCTGAAGGAGGAGCTGCAGAGCATGGAGCATACAGAAATCATCGTCCGGGAAACAGAACCGACAGAGTGGGTCAACGCGTTAGTAATGGTTGAGAAACCACGTACAGGCAAGCTCAGAGTCTGTCTTGACCCCAGAGATTTGAACAAGGCTATCAAATGCCCTCGCTACCCTCTACCAACGCTAGATGACATCACACCCAAGCTAGTGGGAGCACGTTACTTCAGTGTAATGGACGCACGATCAGGATACTGGACTATCAAGCTCACAGAAGAGTCATCTAAGCTAACAACGTTCAACACACCATTTGGACGCTACCGATTTCTGCATTTACCATTTGGTCTTATCTCAGCTCAGGATGAATTCCAGCGGAAGATCGACGAAACCTATGAAGGCCTCGACGGAGTAGTCGCAATCGTAGACAACATCCTCATCTATGGCAGGAATAGAGAGGAACATGACAGGAACCTCTGTGCGATGCTACAAAGATCACGGGAGAAAGATATCCGGCTCAACCCCGAGAAAAGCATAATCGGATCCACCGAGATCAGTTATTTCGGGCATTGCCTCTCAACTGATGGCATTAAGCCGGATCCAGAGAAAATCTCCGCCATCAAGAAGGTGGAGCCGCCGCAGAACCGCGCAGAGCTAGAGACAGTACTAGGCATGGTTAACTACGAAGCCAAGTTTGCCCCGAGCCTCTCCAAAATCAACGCACCCATGTGCCAGTTGCTCAAACAATCCAATGAGTTCCTGTGGGACAAACAACATGACACAGCATTTCAGAAAATGAAAGACCTAATCACCAGAGAGCCAGGACCAGTTCTTGCCTACTTCGACCCCAACAAAGAGCTCAGACTACAAGTGGACGCATCAAAGTACGGACTAGGCGCAGTATTACTGCAAGAAGGAAAGCCCATCGGCTACGCTTCCAGATCTCTCACAGACAGTGAAATCAACTATGCTCAAATCGAGAAAGAGCTATATGCAATTCTGTTTGGATGTAAGCGTTTCCACCAGTACGTCTATGGCCGACAAGTCATTGTGGAATCCAACCTCAAGCCCCTCGAGTCAATCATGAGGAAACCACTAGCCGCAGCCCCACCAAGGCTACAGAGAATGACCCTTCAGCTACAGAAGTACGAATTCGCAATCATTCACCATCCAGGCAAAGACATTCCTGTCGCAGACACGCTCTCCAGAAAGTCTCTTAGCTACCAGGACAGCAGCCTCAGTGAGGGCATGGATGTGCAGGTGCACATGCTGTACAACAGCTTACCTGTGAGTGACTCAAAACTGAAGGAGATCCGAGCAGGAACAGAGAAAGATGCACAACTCACACTGCTGAGCAAAGTCATACATGAAGGATGGCCTGAGGAAAGGAGAAAATACCCTCAGAGCATATCTGAACTCTGGAACCACAGAGACAAACTGTCATAAATCAACAGAATCGTCTTCAAAGGGGAGAAAATCATCTTTCCTACCAGTCTCAGAGAAGAGATGTTGACAAAAATTCATGCTGGACATATGGGCATGGAAAAATGCAAACAAAGAGCACGTGACATTATGTTTTGGCCCGGAATGTGCAAACACATTGAGGACATTGTCGGAAAATGTTCCATTTGTCTAGAACGCCGCCCATCAAAGAACTTCAAGTCACCAGCACAGCTGTTGATGAGCCGCAGATTTCGCTCAATCCTTCCAAGCACCAACCAGCAGCTGCAGCCAGAGGTCGTCAGCTGCAAGCAAGTGCATGCAAAACGTGTACAGAGACAGCAACACCAAAAGAGATACTATGACAGGTCAGCTAGACTACTGCCGCCGCTGCACAATGGAGAATCCGTCAGAATCCAGGAGCATGACTACTGGAAGCCAGCAGTCGTCATCCAGCCAGCTGACACTGAGCGATCGTATCACGTCCGCACCCCAGAAGGACAGGTGTACCGCCGCAATCGCAGGCACCTCCTGAACACCAAGGAACAACACCGTCATTCCGACGAGAGGATCAGTTCAACAGAGTGTGATGAACAGAGCAATACACAAAACAAATCATACTTACATGAACCTAAACCTGAACCTGAATTGTTGACCGATTCAGGAGTATGCTCAGTTCCATACCACACAAGGTCAGGACAAGAGGTCAAGCCTAGAGTTATCCTTGACTTGTGAACTGTGAAAGGGTGTAGGCGGATCGCTGCCCTAAAAAAAAACTGTACACTGTTACTGAAACGTTGAGATGTTTTCAGTGCTAGTTAAATGCTGAGTTTACTTATATGTTTATGCTACCGAGAACATTATGTAGAAGAAAGGTTTAAAAGTAATGCACAACATTTTTCTTTTAAAAGAAAGGGGATGTAACATTTGCATGTTGAATTGTCATTGGCCCGCAGGCATCTGTAAGGAATACCTATTATACTCACATGTGATCACATGCTGAGTTGTCATTGGCCTGCAGGCATCTGTAAGGACTGCTATTGTTTTGGAAGACCCAGGGTCCTAACTCCCTCTTTTCCCCTAGGTGCTGTATGAAAGTTTATAGACCTGATGCTTCATAAAAGAGTTTAAACTATAATACTCTATTGTCGTGCAATTTATTAGTTTTGTACAAAGTGTGCAAAACAAGACTGTAAGTTTCGCAAAATTTGAACATTGTCCTATAAGGGTCTATTGGCGGAAAAGGCCTTGGTTTTAAAGACTGTTTTAAAAGAAGCCCAGAAAAAGGGGCATACAAAATGTCCGCCAGACCCCGTGACCAGCTTTTGGGACACTTTAAAATGGTTCCTGCAGTCCCCAGACAGCTTTTGTGGATTCAGCCCACAGTAGGTTCTGGAAGGCAGTTTCAGGGAAAACAAAACCAGACAGAGCCCCATACATATAGATTGGATGCAGATCCGATCAGATCGGCCTGTAGATAAAGGCCATCTATATGTTTACCCAGACAAAGGGGAAACAGTTTCATATTCATAGGAGGGAACATCAAGAACCGTTTAAGACATCAGAAGGACATTAAAAACATTACCAGGTCATTCCAGACCGGAGATGGCAGTTACCGGCCATCCAGAAGGTAATTCTTACACAATGACTACCCCGCTGTGATACAAGCTCGCCAAGAATTAAACAAAGACTCACCTTGATTTGGCGGGAGATAAGTGCTTCTTTGAGAAGTATAACTGGAGTCCCGGGGTAGCCATCGGAAGCTTTTGCAGCTTGGAGCTTTTGCAGCTTTTTGGAGCTTGGTGGAGCGAAGGGTAGCATAGCGTGGCGCAGCTTGGCTTAGCTAGCTTGCCTTTTCGAGAGCTGTGGAGGAACGTCGATCCGGAGACCAGTCAAGAAGGTGATTCGAGTCTGCGTCCCGCCCCGGGGTAACCATCGGGAGATCATCGACAAACCCCGGGCCGTTGACAAGACAAAGGACAATAGCCCTCCAGAAGAAACCTATCTGAAAATGGTAAACCAGCTGGGCTCTGCGAAGAAACCTATCTAACCATGGTCAAACAGTTGGTCTCCGTCCAGGCCTGCCAGCATCCAGCCTGTCCATGACCTTCACCTCGAGGAAAAAGAGAGAGTGTCGCAGCCCGCAGCGTTGACCACGTGGAGGCAGGACGCCTGAGAGGATCAAAACGCAGACCTTTCAAAATCTTATACTTTCTCATTGGATTGGTGAGCATGTTTCTGGCCCCTCATAATCTGATCTAGTCAGGTTTAGGGGGTGGGCATTTTGGGTATAATTAATTATGAGTTGTTGTCCCTCGATGTTCCGTGTGTTTCCCCATTTCGAGATGACTTTTGTAAAATATATCATGCCTGTATATATGTTGGTTAGTACTGTATTATGATTTGTTTTTTTCCCTCCCATGTACCGTATTGGCTTACTTTCAATCTGTTCCTTTATGCAATAAAATTTCATTTCATTTTCATTAAACCTGATCTATAGATTATTCTCTGCATTGTAGTTCCTGCCTCAAAGTCCAGTGTATAGAACCTAAGGGGCGAGTGGGTCGAACCACTCAAGGTTTTTACTGTGCAAGAGAGAGAGGCCTCTAGAGAGAGAAACCTCTGCGATCGAAAACCCCTTACAAGACAGGGTGGAGCGCTCTTTTCCACCCTGCCTGATATCTCTGACAAAGCTGTGCCTTTGAGACCAATTATCTACAGGTATCCGCCTCTCCCATTTACTCTACCAGTGAGCTGCTAGACCCATGTTGAATCCTGGGAGCCAATGAAAAAGAAAAGAGTATTTTCTGTGCCTTTCTGAGCCACTCTCAGGATGGAGAATGATTCAGGTTTTACATAGAAACATAGAAGATAGGAGCAGGAGTAGGCCATTCGGCCCCTCAAGCCTGCTCTGCCATTCAGTGAGATCATGGCTGATCATCCAAACTCAGTACCCTGTCCCTGCCTTCTCCCCATATCCCTTGATCCCTTTAGCATTAAGAAATATATCTAACTCCTTCTTGAATATATTTAATGAATTGGCCTCAACTGCCTTCTGTGGTAGAGAATTCCACAGGTTCACCATTCTCTGGGTGAAGAAATTCCTCCTCATCTCTGTCCTAAATGGCTTACCCCTTATCTTTAGACTGTGACCCCTGATTCTGGACTCCCCCGCCATCGGGAACATCCTTCCTGCATCTAGTCTGTCTAGTCCTGTTAGAATTTTATAAGTTTCAATGAGATCCCCTCTCATTCTTCTAAACTCCAGCGAGTATAAGCCCAATCGACCCAATCTTTCCTCATACGTCATTCCTGCCATCCCAGGTATCAGTCTGGTGAAGCTTCGCTGCACTCCCTCCATGGCAAGAATATAGTTCCTCAGATAAGGCGACCAAAACTGCACACAATACACAAGGTGTGGTCTCACCAAGGCCCTTTACAACTGCAGCAAGACATCCTTGTTCCTGTACTCAAACCCTCTCGCTACGAAGGCCAACATACCATTTGCCTTCTTAACCGCCTGCTGCACCTGCATGCTTACCTTCAGTGACTGGTGCACAAGGACACCCAGGTCTCATTGCACTTCCCCTTCTCCCAATCTATTGCCATTCAGATAATAATCTGCTTTCCTGTTTTTGCCACCAAAGTGGATAACCTCGCATTTATCCACATTATACTGCATCTGCCATGCATCTGCCCAATCACCCAACCTGTCCAAATCATACTGGAGTTTCACGACATCCTCCTCACAGCACACACGCCCACCCAGCTTTGTGTCGTCTGCAAACTTGGAGATATTACATCTAGTTCCCTCGTCTACATCATTAATATACATTGTGAATAGCTGGGGTCCTAGGACCGATCCCTGCGGTACCCCACTAGTCACTACCTGCCACTTGGAAAAAGACCCGTTTATTTCAACTCTCTGCTTCCTGTCTGCCAACCAGTTCTCTATCCAAGTCAGTACCTTACCCCCAATCCCATGTGCCTTAACTTTACACGCTAATCTCTTATGCGGGACCTTATCGAAAGCCTTCTGAAAGTCCAAATACACCACATCCACTGGTTCTCCCTTATCTATTCTACCAGTTACATCCTCAAAAAATTTTGAATTAAAAACAGCAAATGCTGGAAACACTCAGCAGGTCAGGCAGCATCTGTGGAGAGAGAAACAGAGTTAACATTTCAGGTCGACGACTTTTCATCAGAACTCATTGGATTCTGTTGGGACATGGAGTTGCCTTCCTTTGTACATTGGGTGCTGGTGGAGGTGAAGCACCATGTATCTTCAACATGATCATCAGGAGTGCAAGAAGTATAGTCAAATTTAAGTGCAAATGGGCAATTGTTGCACCGCCCTCCCCCTTCCTCCCTGCCTGCCTGAGGGACTATTTTAATATTTCCTGATTTTTTTGATATTCCACCATGTCCGGAACATGTTTTACAGAGCTGATCTAAATCCATAAGTGAAAAAATAAGTTGGCACAAAAGTTTACTTCAGGCTAGCAGGTTGTTTAAGGTCAATACTCCTATGGACTGAACAGCAGGTTCCATTGGATGTTGAATTCCAAGCAGTCCACCTAGGTGGAATGAATAAAAGCCTTTGCAATTGATTGTTTGCGCTGTTGTGTTGCATTTGTCAGCAAACTGCCTAATCAATCTCTCTGACAAAGCTGTGAACATTTTAATGGTTTCCAATAGACGCTTAATCTTCCTTAATCCTCCCCCAACATCAGTTGCATCCAAATTGGCAGAGGTGCAAAATTTAACATCCAGGAGTCTGACAGGTGACTTGTGGATCATCAGCCTTTAAAACCCGAACCCAAGGAGTTGGTGGGATCAGAACAGTCAGGTCTGTGCACTAATAGAACAGCTGATTCAAATACTGGGTATCAGAGAGGCAAATACTGGGTATCAGTGAGTCAAAGAACAGCACAATGAGGCTCATCTCTATTTCCTTTCCCAGTTTTGCAGTATCAGCATTTTAGTCTCGCTCCTCACCCGCCCGTCGAGAAACCCCCGGGATCCGGTGGAGCGCTGGTTTTCCACCCCGCCCGATATTACCCTCCACTGACTTGATTAAAATCGGGCGGGGGGTGTAAAACCCACGCTACACTCGATCCCATCAGTTTCCCCAGGGATGGGTTAGGTTAAAATTGCCCTACTCCTCCCCACATCCCCCCCCACCACCGTGTGTTTTAGTCGGCTGTTCTGCTGTCACATTGACAGGCCTAAGTTTTAGAGCTGATTGAAATGCCAGGAGATGACAAAGCCAGGGAACAGAGCAGCCTGCAGAGATACCTGCGTTTTACCACTGAGCTCTCTGTCCCCTCACTCAGCCATCTCCTGGCATCTAAATCAGCTGTAAAGCTCAGTTGAAATTGGAGACTAAGGCTTCTGAAGACCTACGAAAAGTACTTTATTGGCTGTGAAGAGCTTTGGGACACAGAAACATAGAAACATAGAAGATAGGAGCAGGAGTAGGCCATTCGGCCCTTCGAGCCTGCTCCGCCATTCAATGAGATCATGGCTGATCATCCAAATTCAGTACCCTGTCCCTGCCTTCTCCCCATAACCCTTGATCCCTTTAGCCTTAAGAAATATATCCAACTCTTTCTTGAATATATTTAATGAACTGGCCTCCACCGCCCTCTGTGGCAGAGAATTCCACAGGTTCACCACTCTCTGGGTGAAGAAATTCCTCCTCATTTCAGTCCTAAATGGCTTACCCCTTATCCTTAGACTATGACCCCTGGTTCTGGACTCCCTGGCCATCAGAAACATCCTTCCTGCATCCAGTCTGTCCAGGCCTGACAGAATTTTATAGGCTTCGATGAGATCCCCTCTCAATCTTCTAAACTCCAGTGAGTATAAGCCCAATCGACACAATCTCTCCTCATACGTCATTCCTGCCATCCCAGGTTTCAGCCTGGTGAATCTTTGCTGCACTCCTTCCATGGCAAGAATGTCCTTCCTCAGTAAGGCGACCAAAACTGCACACAATACTCAAGGTGCGGTCTCACCAAGGCCCTGTAAAACTGTAGCAAGACATCCTTGTTCGTTTACTCAAACCCTCTCGCTACGAAGGCCAACATACCATTTGCCTTCTTAACCGTCTGCTGCACCTGCATGCTTACCTTCAGCGACTGGTGCACAAGAACACCCAGGTCTCTTTGCAGTTCCCCTTCTCCCAATCTATTGCCATTCAAATGGGGCAGCACGGTGGCATAGTGGTTAGCACTCTTGCCTCACAGCGCCAGGGACCCAGGTTCGAATCTGGCCTCG